>NC_056726.1:269555299-269565299 GCF_019279795.1 Protopterus annectens | reverse complement strand
ATATGTTTACATTTAGCAGACAAGGTGCAGAGTCCACTTGATGGTACATCATTAATCTTGTTCCAGTGGGCAAATTGGTGAAACCTGTATCACAGTGAGGATGGTTGTAATTCTATTCCTTGTTTTCATTCAGCCCTTATGCAGCCTGGTGGAGGTACAAGCAAGTTATTAAAGCAGGTTGTGTTATTGTTGTACACAAGTACTGCATTACAATTGTTGGCTTATTTAAAGAAAAAAAAAAGAATGAAACTCATGCAGAGGTTGTTGGCCAGCTACTAAAGTTATAGCCATGCTTATTTTTTTCATGTTTACTACCACAACATGTGATAGTGTGGAAGGGAATTCCATGGACAATGCATTTGCAATCTTTAACAAAAAAATCTGTCCATGACAGGTATGTTCATACCTTGCTTGACAGCGTCTTCTGTGGGTGACTTGGGATAGCCACTATCAGTTTGACAAGATTCAAAGATTCATACAGAATAGACCAAATTCTACTTTCGTAACCTATGTTTCTATAATAACTAATTTTTGAAAAGGGACTACCATATTTATGTTTGGGGAACATTGTGGAAAACCATTCTGAAAATGAGGTCTAGTATGAAAAAAGCTATTGTTAATGTCAATGACAGAATCGGTAACAACTGTAATACTATAAGATACTATAAAAACTTGTTTGCTCTGTAATATTGTAATAACATGTTCTATTATACTGAGATTGATGCTGTAGTACTATTCTCAGTGTTAAAATACTGTTATTACTTGCTATACTTTAGAGTGTTGCTACTGTGATTATGTGGGTCTATACTGGATGCTTGAATGTTTAAAAGTTCGAGTATCATATGGACGACACCATATGATCGAACTTTTAAAAGTTTGAACATCCAGAAAAAAAAAATACACAAATAACCAAACTAAATGTTTTAAGCAGGGGGCAAGCCCCCCTGCACCCCCCACACTCACCGCTCTTTAAATATACCAACGCCGAAATCACACTACAGTGTAGAAAAGGGAAATCTTCCCATTCTGTGCTGTACGGAGGATCTTCGTTAAAATGTTCGAACTTTCAAAAGTTCGATCATATGGTGTCAACCATATGACACTCGAACTTTTGAAAATTCGAACATCCAATATAGACCTTGATTATTTACATTGTGCTATGATATTCTGATTCAATGTTTCCCCTTTAGATATTGCTTATGTGCCGGTTGTCCCAGGTCATGGCTGAAAAGAGTCTATGGACTAATTCACTAAGCCAGTAAACAAAGGAAAATAAAATATATGCTTGCACTTGTGCGTGGTTACCTACACAAGTCTACTTTAAATAATAAACAGACTCAAATGGTGACATGCCTGACAAACACAAAACATTGACAATGCAAATGCTGACATTTTAGTGTATGCAAAATCAAAATAGAAAAAACATTTTTTTTTTTTTTTTGCAAGGGGAAAGCCCTCTCCTACTCTCACAACTCCACCCACCCACCCCTCTAATTATGTTTACCAGTTCAGAGATCACACAATGAAAGGGAAAGTACATATTTCCCAACCAAATATTGATCACTGCTGCATACCTGTTGAAAATCTGCATAGTTGACTAAACTGTGTTAACTAAAAGTAGATTTAATCATACATGTTTCTACATATGTGGGTATGTGCGTGCACATAAGCACTACACACACACACACATATATATATATATATATATATATATATATATATATATATATATATATATACATACACACACACATTCACATTCACACACACACACACACACACACACACACACACACACACAGAGAGAGAGATAGAGATACACTTATACAAAACAATCTTTTTTCCTGCATCCCATTTAACATGTGCATGAACTGGTCTACCCACCATTTTCTGTTATGACCCAGGCTCAGAGCAGCAAATAAGTAGAAATGAGAATTATAATACATTGTTAAAGGAGAACCACATCCACAGACTCAAAAAACATGTTTATTTCATTATGGTTTGGTGTTTCCTACATGTTAACACCACTCGGAGAATATTTACAGGTTTTTAAATATATTTTTATATGTAATTTCTGAGTCTGACCATATGGGGTCTAGCATCTTGAAGTGATACTGATTGTTATGTCTGCCTCTAGGTATCCCACAAAGCAGTGCTTGTCTGTAAATAAATTACATCACTTAGGCCTCTTTCTTTCTAAAGCTCCTATCATTGCATTGATTTTATATGCATACGCTGCTATCTTTCAGTCAGTTTTAAGTAACATTTCATGCCGTTCAATGACTAGCTAAAACACAAACAGTGCAAATGCCACAGGACAGACTTTCAACGTGCGTTTTTCTGAAACTTCTTTTTAGAATGGCTAAACTTCAGTCTTTTGTGAAGCCTGAACTGTACTACTTCAAATCATCTCCCATCCCCCTTCACACCTTACTTCCCTAGCTTTCAAAGTGCTAAGGGTAATTTGAACTGTCACCTCCTGTGATTGACAGCTCACAGCAGGAGACTTGGCTCATGTACTATTTCCTTTTTCTAGCCTTTACTTTCTGTATGGGTAGGGGAAGGACCAGGGAGCTGTGACATCACAGGATGAGTTGGTTTTTAGGATGGTCGTGGTTATGTCAGTTTGGGGAGGGAAGTGTCCAGAAAACTACCTGTATTCATTGGCCTTGATGACATCAATGAACTGGAGACTGCAGCAAGCTTTTCCAGGGCAGCATAAAAGTTTTTTTGAAAGTGAAACCACCATAGTACAGTAAAGTACTGTTCCAGCAGAGAGAAACAGTTGATTTAAAATATTTTAAATGCTGTATTGTTGTTTATTCATAGCAGGGACTGTAAATGGGGAGAAAAAGGACAGAGAAGTCAAGCATTTAATAATAATAGAATCTCATTGATCTTTAATATAATAGCTATAGAAAAGTAGTGATACTAATAGATTAACATTTTAAAAGGCATTGAGAAGAAATTAAAATTACTTACAATTTTATACAGTATTTACAAATATGTAAATATGAATATATATATATATATATATATATATATATATATATATATACATAAACATTTCACATCATGGTGCAAAACATACAGTTTTATCTAACAGACAGGAGGCAAATTCTAAAAGCGTTGCTCTCAATGCAAGTCTGCTCTGATTACAAAAATCTTGCTCTCAGTGTAAGTGACTTACTTTGGAGTAAGGCTCATCTATTAACAGGCTTTACCTGGGGATCAGATTCCAAAAGACTTTTTGTCAGTGTAAGTGGTAACTTACATTGACATCAAGTCTTTTGGAATCAAGCTCAAGGTGTACACTGTTAACCAGTGTCATGAAAGCTTCCTTATAAAGGTGTTCTTTTAAAGAAGTCTTGAAAGATCCAAAAGTTTTTTGTTTTTCTACTACTTTTGGGAGATAATTCTCCAAATGGGAGGGTCCAAACTTGAGAAAGCTCGTTTTCCCATAGCTAACTTGAAAAGAAGTCCGAGCTAGGATATGGCTTTCTTCCTCAGAACTTCTTGGGGAATAGATTTGTTTTCAAAGTACTGGTTCTAAATTGAAGGGAGGGGGGTAGAAGGAAATTACCTACTCAGAAATATGATTTATTTATTATTTATTTATTTATTGAGATTTAGTTGCGTAAACCATTTGAAATGTCTGGACCCACTACAGCAAGTCCTGGAATATGCAAACATAATGGCCAAAAGAATAGACTTGCATATACTATGTCATAAATGCCATTAGTTAGAATATTCCCTTTTCTCTGAGCACTGGAAACCTTTATTTTTATTTGTCTCTCTGTCCGTCTGCATTTTGGTTCTAAAATTTTGTTAAACTCAAGTGTAGGACTCTGTGTAGAAGCTGTAAACTTAGAGATTGCTCCTGATGATGACTCTTGTAATTATGAGAATCCTCTGAAAGATTTCCATACACTTCCTTTTGTTTTTTTGGAGAGAATCACAATATTTACGGCTATAAATATTGTGCTGCATTACAGATTAGTGAAATAACAGAATTACTTCCAGTTTATAGATCCTTGCATCTCCCACCTACCGATCAACAGGTAGCTGTAGAGCAAACTCCCCAGGTACAACAGGAGAATAGTTACTGTCATTCTTCCTACCTGACACTGACTCGTGTAATCTTACAACAACCCCTGTAGAGAGGGGGTCATTTCCCCTCTAACTGCAGCACCTGTGGAAAGGTCCTTTTTCTACAGACTGATAACAGTAAATTAAGCTATAGTTGTTATTAAAACAAAAGTGAATAATGCAATAAGCATTGCAATGGATGCAGCAGCTGTTTTTAGTGCTCATTTTCAAGGCATTCAATGTGGAGGATAAGGCAATTTATGGTTCAAGTCTCTGAACTGCACACTTAACACTAACTCCAGGCACAGAATGTAAAGTAATGACCATGCTTGTCAGTGCACAAGCAATGAAGACTGAAAACTACACTGCACACTTGCAACAACTATGATTTCTTCAGGGTTTTGTGTTTCTTAATCAGCCTTGCAACCTTTAGATGCACTGTGCCACAAAAATGGACACCAAAATGGGTTGTGCAGGGGAGGGGGGGTATACATTTAGGCCAGCATGTGTCTCACTCCCAATCATGATGGCACAATGATTGGTAATGTGCATCTCTATGGTATTGTTGGGATTCATTGTGCTTGCATTGCTGCCCAGAAATAAGCATTGTGTGGTTGCCATAAAAATGAATTTTTGCCAATGGTAATCAGGGTGGGAGGACACCTGTGTGGTGCAAGAAACAAACTACAATCTTTCTATAATGTTTTCACAAGGACTGCCAGGAAAATTTGCTAGGGGATTCCATTGATAGCCCTTTGTGCAACATAGATGCTTAGGGCTGCCTTGATAGTGCAATGAGTGATGTCATGGATAGATGCCTAGGGCTGCCATGACAGTGCAGTGAGTGATGTCATGGATAGATGCCTAGGGCTACCTTGACAGTGCAGTGAGCGATGTCATGGATAGATGCCTAGGGCTACCTTGACAGTGCAGTGAGTGATGTCATGCATAGATGCCTAGGGCTGCCTCGACAGTGCAGTGAGTGATGTCATGGATATCACCTATTCTGATCAGCAGTGCTGCCCTCTATATAGTAACTTAAAGTGACACCGACATGACCTTTTTAGTGAATATGAAGAGGAGGTTAGAGACAGGGAAACAGAGTTCTGCAGTTAGTAGTAGTGATTAGTTGCTATTTGTACTTAGGCATAATTGCTCAGATATATGCAGGACTTGTGGCTTATGGAAAATGTCCTTTCTGTTTTGTAGCTCCTGGTGTGATAGTGACAATAAGTTAATTTGCCAGATGTGCCAATAGATAATTTGCCAGATGTGCCAATAGGACTGCCTGGCATTGTGGTGTGTATATATATATATATATATATATATATATATATATATATATATATATATATATATATATATATAGATATATATAGATATATATACATATGGCTTTAATATAGCTGAATATTTCTTATGACTCATGCTTTACTGTCTATGTTGTATTGCTGATGACTATTTTAACCATTACATAAGCTTTGCTTTGTAATGTATGCCATATATACTCTGTTCTTCAGCCCTTCTTACTGTCAGGGATTCCAACTGCTGGCATGGTATCTCTGAGTGAGCTGACAGTGAGTATTTCACCCTAATCCTGGGTGTCATCATGCATTATGCATCTGATTGTTTGCCTCTTCTCAGCGCTATGTCCATGGCTATACCCCTGCCATTATTACACAGTGTCGCTGTCAGTCTACCTTGCCTCACTCTTCAATTGTCTACTCCAGCTTCCCTGCTTGTGCCAGCTACACCTGACATATCATTGTCATGAATATGATGGGCTGCTCTTTCATGGTGGTTGCCCTATATTATGGCATGTGGTTGCCAGTGGGTGTCCATGTCCCATATGTTGACATTTTGGACATCTGTGGCAGTTTCTGCATGACATGGTCTTTGTAGTAACATACAGGTCACTGTCTACTACCTGATTGTAATCTTCTACTGGCTGAAGACTTCAGGATTCTGATGTGGTTCAGCTCAGCCTATCTGGCCCTTGCAGTCACCTCTATACAACTCAGGCACTGTTCTTATGGAATCTCTATGTAACTCGATTATTATTCCTATGTATTCTCTGTGTAACTGTAGCACTGTTCCTCTGCAATCTCTGTGTAACTCTAGCACTGTTACTATGCAATCTCTTTGTAACTCGGCACTATTACTATGCAATCTCTACGTAACTTGATTATTATTCCTATGTATTCTCTGTGTAACTGTAGCATTGTTCCTATGCAATCTCTTTGTAACTCTAGCAATGTTACTATGCAATCTCTTTGTAACTCGGCACTATTGCTATGCAATCTCTACGTAACTTGATTATTATTCCTATGTATTCTCTGTGTAACTGTAGCATTGTTCCTATGCAATATCTTTGTAACTCTGGCAATGTTACTATGCAATCTCTTTGTAACTCGGCACTATTGCTATGCAATCTCTACGTAACTTGAGCACTATTTCTATGCAATCTCTGCACAGCTCAAGCACTGTTCCTATGCAATCTCTATGTAACGAATACTGTTTCCATGCAATCTCTACATAACTCAAGCACTGTTTCTATGCAATTTATTATGGGTGGACTAGTTAGTTGGCTGGAAACTTATGATACACATATTGCTATAGGAATTATTCTGTTTGATCTTTAGACTGCTGTTTGCTACTGCATAGCTAATGACATTTATTCTTTCTGCGGACAGTACTGCCAACCAATCAGCCCAAATTACCAGCAACTGCTTTGCTTTTGTTTTTCATTCTACTTGATGTTAACCTTTTTGTGTCATGTGTTGTGCAGTTTTGTTTCTCTCTATTTATATTCATATTGTATGCAGTATGTGCTATGGCAGGAAAGTGTTGCAGCAACCACACCCTGCACCTGCCTTGCCACCACCTGCTGGGTACCCCAGCTCTATCCAGGTCAGACTCTGTGCAAGGTGCTGTAGGTCACCCAGCAGGTGGCAAGATTGTTGGCTCTCTGATGCATTCTGCTGGTCTGTCTCAGGTGTGGGGTGTAGGCTCTAGGCTCCCCACTGGTGGGGCACCACAAGTAGGTTGCAGTATGTCAGCTAGGAAGTGGTAATGGCCATGGTGGACTGATGACTGAACTCCCACACTAGCAGGCTAGAAAGTGTCCTTGTGTGACTGGCAAAGTTACACAGCTTTCTGGTACTGACCAACAGGCCAACAGTCAATGAGCCTAGCTAAGAGAATGGCCATGGTAGTGACTGACCTCAAGTTGGGTGTGACACTGTGCAGCACTGCAGTGACCAGGGACTTCACCCTATCACAGTCATGGTGTTCAATATCTTTGAGTGTCACTTCTCTACCCACTATGAACTTATCTCCTCTCATGATCTGTTCTCTCAACATTCCGTCTTGTCTCTCTCTCTCTTCCTTGGGTTCTCCACTCCATTTGTGTCACCACTACAAATGTTTTTGTTTCTGTCTTCTGCTTGTCTGCCATTGCTGGCATCCATATACCCTCCTTCCTGAACACATCTTCTCTCTCTTCCCTTCTTAGAAATATGAAAACAATACACTAACTTCCCCACTCCATACCAATCTCCCTTATTCTTTACCATACTTGGTGTTCCTCAGTTTGTTTTTTTACCCTTTCTGCTAGGAGTTACAGTTTCACAATATAAGTGGTCAGCAGAGCATAAAAAGCAACAAATGAATATTAAGATGATCTTCACCTTCCATCAGTGCTTTAGACTTCTATGCAAATTGCCGTATAGAAGGAGCTTCACAGCAAGAGGTTCTCCCGTTCAATTCTCAATTGGAGTTCTTTCTCTGAGGAATCTGCATGCTATCCCCATGTTCATGTAGGTTTTCTCTGGGCTCTCCACTTTCCTTCCACATCCCAAAGGTATACAGTAGGTGGACTAGACACACTAAATTGTCTGTCAGTGTGCTTGCATATATGTGACAGAGTGAACACTGGCTCTACACAATTGTCACTGCTGTTGGGTCATCCTGACCACTTGTGCAAAAATGGGAAAAATTATTGTGGATGAAAAGATGGATGGATTTAGAGCTACTTAAATATACATTTTGTGATTTCAACCAGTGTATTTATATACTTCAACATGCAAAAATACTCTGGAACTACTAGGCCAAAGCGACAGTAAGCAAGCAAGCAACTGTTATGGAATTTGAATTGGGGCATGATAGTAACTCTTATGCATTTACTATCATGTACTATTGATGTTTTAGGATTTTAATGTACAGGCATCCTTCATAAATTGTTTTATACATAAAAATAATTATATATGAGGAAACAGAACGGTGACGTGACATGCAAAGATAAGGTATTTATTCCTGTATAATGTAATACATAGCATACCCCATATGTGAAGGATGTCAGATCATTCCCTTGTGAATGAGACAGAAGAACCAGCACCTAAACAGATAACATCCATTAAACCGCACATGTAACCTTCTAACCTCAAAACATCTTAAATCATTTCATCATAAGCTATGCCATGCAGGTGGTTACCAAATCATGTAACCTTTGCTCCTTTTACTTTAACTCTGTCCACTGTGTTATTAGAAATCATCAATGCCTTGCCATCTAGTCCCTGAAGCTTCACAAGGACGTTAAAGCAGTTCCCCAGTAGCTCAGTGTGATGAGAAATAAAGCTGTGTGTCTCAAAAAGTAAACAGTTTTAGTTCAGATGAAACACAGCTACCAGTGAAAAATAACTTAATAAACCCTCAGCAAAGGTTATAACACAAGAGCGACAACAGGAATATATACACACCACCTTCATCTGACCCACAACAGTAAAAGTAGAACTGCTCAGCAAATGCTGATAAAATGGGGAAAAGATCTTCTTCACTATGATTCATTATTACCCAATATCAACAATGCCCTTGGAAAGCCATTTTCTTTCTCAAGGCAAAGAAAAAGCAATTCCTATAAGGCATAAACTGTACTTCTCATGTCTTAAAATGATTTCCTCTCCATTCTTTTTGGTCATTTCCATTAAAATGAAACTGATTGTCAGTTTAGGTTTCATCAAATGAAGAAAAAAAAAAAGAAAACTAAAACATTTTTTGTCACTATACCTTTACTGACTTTAGATTACACTCTTATCTGATAAATCACCAAAACCTTCTGTAGTCTAAACGCACCATATTATCTAATAATTTCTAGTGAGGAGTCATATAACTGATATAAATCAACACATGCAGAAGATTAAGAGTTATATCTAAGGAAAATACAAGAGACTAAGTTTTTTTTATACTTAACATATCTGCATTCTGTGAGTTTCTATGCTATTACTAAATATACTTACATAAAAATAACCTATATTCCTTATTCATTTTATTCCGTGTCCTGCATCACATGTTCCTAGCATTAACAATTTTACTCCAAGAAGATGCTGTAAGGTTAATTATGAACAAAGAGACAAGAAGATAACATATGCAAGTAAATAAAATAAAAAAGAGAAGGTGAGTTATAGAACAATATATACATAGGAGCTACCTTAATCTCAAAATGTAGTTTACCAGGCATAATTCAGTTGTGCCATGCCTTCTGAAAAAGCCAACCAATAGACAACCTGCACTAGCAGCATTAATATTTTGTGTTAATTTATTTTTAATTGATATAAGCAATACTGTTTACTCTGCCTTTAGAAGAAACACTTGGCTAATGAGATGAGACTTAAAACAATCAGTAAAAATGTTTTTTGGAAGCAAGGGCATAGCTAGGCATACTCAGTATACTCAAATTTGTACAATTTTTTCTGACATCTCTTGGAAATTTCAGCACTCAAAAACACAGAATGTTTAGAACTTTGTAAAAGAATATTTATAAATAATATGGAAATATAGAAAGAGTGCTTGTGTGATAGGACTACACCTCTAAAAAGAACTTTCAATGGGTATAAATGGTTGTTGTTGTGTCTTT
>NC_056726.1:269220517-269409915 GCF_019279795.1 Protopterus annectens | reverse complement strand
TAATTATGATATCACATCCTGTATTTGTTTTATAAAAGACACGAGTTGGAGAGGGCTCGTGTCTTTTCTGAAGAAGTTCACATTGTAATTAAAAGTGGAAGAAAGCGCTAAATGTATTTGTGCCTTTATTTTGGCTATTACGCATTTCGCTATCTTTGTTTTATAAGTTTATAAGTTTCATCGGCTTAGTCTGTTTCAGTTTTTAAGTTGGGCGAAACATATTGAACTATTTCACAGGAAGTATTCTGGATATCTGTGAGGAACCTCCTTGATGGGAGGGTCATATAGCATGAACCAATAATTATTTTCTACATCTATAAAATCCACTGCAGTGAATGAAGAAACATAATTCTGATTAGTTAGCTAATGCTCACCATGTTTTTCTGAGTGCTTTGATAAAATGCAGGTTAATAAAAATACAAAACTTATAACAAGCTATCTCCTGACTGCATAGTGAGCCCTGTGAGTTGCGCAGTCACAGGATAAATCTCCTCACAGGGAAGACAGCTTTGCTCTACATAAGGTCTGTTATGATCAAGTACTCTATATATATATATATATATATATATATATATATATATATATATATATATATATATATATATATATATATATATATATATATATATATATATATATATATATATACATATATGTACATATATATATATATATATATATATATATATATATACATATATGTACATATATATATATATATATATATATATATGTGTACATATATATTATATATATATATGTATGTATGTTTATGTATACACATTTAATATATCTTCACATGCAAGCTTAAAAACAAATTAGAAAAGTTGATGTGGAATTTACTGAACAAAAAAGTAACAGCCCAGTTTATGAACACACATGCAAAGTTTGAAATATGGTTGATAAGATATAACTGTGAGGAACTGAAGGACATGTTCGTAAACACTGCATTAGCTTCCTAAGTTACATATAAAATGTTTTATAAATACTATAGTGCTGCCCCCCCCCCCCACCAGTTACCACTGTGTGATGTTGGGACATGCTCAATTCTTGTAGAAGGGGGGCAAAAAAGAGAGAGCTGGTGATATGGTAATCTCTCAGAAGAAGAGCAGTGGCAAGGCCTGAGAGCAGTTCAAGGCAGAGTCAGAGCTAGTGCAGATAAATTTGGGACAAAAGTCTTTCAGTTCCTCATATCTGTAGGTCTGAGCCAGACAGGGCACATAACTTATTATTTCCTATTATACCATGACCCCCCCAAAACGTGCACGCTGATTGGCCAGCGTGCCCGTTGTAAATTGAGTTATACTAATGGAAAAAGGTCCGGTCGCCCAGACTTTTTTCCATTAGTATAACTCGGTTTTTTAAAACACTGTCTCGCTATGTTAAATGGTTTAACATAGCGAGACAGCTTTAAAATAAGCAACGGAGATCTCCGTTGCTTATTTTAAAGCTGTCTCGCTATGTTAAACCCATTTAACATAGCGAGACAGTGTAAAAGCAACAGAGAAAGCAAGATCTCCGTTGCTTTTTTTAGTGTCTCGCTATGTTAAATGAGTTTAACATAGCGAGACAGTTTTAAAATAAGCAAAGGAGATGTCCGCTGCTTATTTTAAAACTGTCTCGCTATGTTAAACTCATTTAACATAGCAAGACATAAAAAAGCAACGGAGATCTTGCTTTCTCACGTTTTGCTTACAACTCTGATGTACCGCGCAGGCGCGCAGTACATCAGAACTGCCGCGATGCCAGACATCCGCGGAAGGGCAGTAAACAGGCATTATACTATGCCATTATTTAATAAAAGTAATAGTTTCTTTTCTTAAATAATGTCATGGTATAATAGCAATAACCCACTTCTGGGTGTGGGTAATGCTAAATTTACCCACGGTTGGCTTTGCTTGGTCCTCGGCCGCCTCGGGACCAAACCACGCCAACCGTGGGTAAATTTAGCATTACCCACACCCAGGCGTGGGTTATTGCTATAATGACCGATGTGGGATGTGTGGAACTGTGATTTTGGGGCATTCTGTTAGAAGGTTCCTGCAAATACCCTGAATGGAGGAAGGAACATTCCACTTTATAGATGGATGACAGAGAGAGAGAGAGAGATGTATTGACCTCTCAGAGACACACTGACAAAGATGCCGGTGTCCTGATAGGATTTCAAGGGAAGCCAGAGCTGGAAACTCAGTGACCAAAGCTAGGACAGGAGCCCTGGGGTTAGACTTTCTAACCACTGGTGAGTCTTTTTAAGTTTACAAGGTTCAAAACTATTATCAGTGAATATGAACAGAGACACAGCTTGGAAATATTCATTGTGTTACAGGAAGGCAGACAGTTGAAATTTCTAGAGAAAAGACTGTGAACCTAGATGGAAAATATCTTTTCATTCAACTATGTTGTCATTTTGTTTTAAGAAAGCATGCGTTGTGAGTTGTTTTGAGAAGAAAACTTAGTACACAGGAAGGCTATAACACGCTACTTTCTATGATTCCCCTCAGACTGCTTACTGACCTTGATCAAAGAACTTATTCAGACTGTGTTTGAGAGCATTTGGGAAGTGGGGCAAGGTTCATCAGTGGTCTCCTGGACCACATGTGTAGCATCTACCTATGAATTTAAGCGATTATTGCTCTACAGTTTTGAAACTGCTGTTTTTCTTGATAAAGCAACAGAAACTGTGAGAAAAAGTGGTGTATGTAGAAATATATATTGCTTGTGCTAATAATTCTCCACACTACTACAATACTGAAAATACATCTGGCTTATATTTGTAAGGCAGACCGACTGCAAGTGTTCTCAGTGGGCTTTAAGTAAGCAATATATAAATTAATGAAATGCTTTTTAATAAACCGGTGTTAGTTTTCATCTGAGATCTTTTGAGCTGACATTCTAAAAACTGCTCGAATGAAGATGATCCCCAGACAAACTTGCAATGGACAGAATGCAATTTAATTTGTAATTAAGCATTCCCCTGACCCCTGTTTTGCTGAATATTTACATGCCCCACATACATAGCTCCCTCTCAAGTGTCAGGAAGCAGAATTAATCACCTAAAACTGAAGAGAATAAAACTCTGGTTTACTACATGATATGAATAACACAATTAACAATATACCAATACTTCCTTCGTGCCACTGTTTTTGGCAGTATTTTGCAATATTCCCAAGAACTGACATCTTTTTCCAAGGCATTCAGTCAAAACTGCTAAAAATGAAGGCAAAATGTCACATGATACATGTATTTATATAATCTGTTAAATCAGTTTGTTGATGAGGTGATCATCATAAATTAAAAAACAGCTTTTGAAAGCAGTCACAGTTTCAGAGGTGAATACTAGGCTAACTGGCTTGAAGGGCCATTTAACCCTAACTAATAACTTGCAGTCAGAATCAAACCCTGTACCTTATATCTAGGAGGTAAAAACAATAGTTATGCCAAACCCAGCCCTGTTTTGTGAATTATTTATGGCACTTTCATTAGGTTGAAGAACTACATTACTGCACAGTATAAGTGTGCCTGACCAGCCATTAGTTCAGTATGACCATGTCTTTAAAATATACATTCTTTACTAATGATCAAGGACACTGATAGTAAACAAAGTGTCACCACAGTGTTTCAGAACACGGTCAGCCCCAGGCTTTATTCCTGCAGATTAGAAAAACAGAAACTTCAGAGAATGTGCAGAATAGAAACAAAAGATCCCCAAAAATGTTATTTTTCATTATATTCCACATGCTGTTACCAAGGCCAAGGTTGGACCATTTTGATGAGGGCCCCCTAACTAGACCCCCCCCAACACTCTTCCACCCACTGGCCTCCTTGACTTAAGATTATTTCAAATTAAGGATCATGAATATATGTGATTACTGTATATAAAACAATCTATTAATTAGCTTATATATTATCAAAAACACTAATTAGAGAAGTAGACTATCAGCTTTCATTTTAGTTTTTTATACACATCACTGCTTTTGGGAGGTACTGCAGGCAACAATCAGAACATGGAAAACTGAAATAAACTCACTTGAAACTGGAAACCTGATTTATAACAGTCCCATCCCTTGCCTTTCATACCTAATGTCCTTGGATACCAGGAGAAATGGGGCACATGACTCAGTGGAGATACGCTTGATGGCTGTAAGGAGACTGGAAGCTTAAAAGGACATGGACATTTTCTAAACTTCATTGCACAGTCTCATTCCATATTGCTCCTTTCTTCCTTCTATTTATCCCTGCACCTGCCAGGAACTTTGGGAGTTCCTTGCCCCGTTAATTCTCATTCCTTGTTGCATTCCGTTTGTTTACATAAACTCACATGAACCTAATGAATTTCCGCAGAATGTTCGACAATGACACCAGCAACAACAATACTAACATCAACCCTAGTCTCAGGTCTCCTTAGAAATGGAATTGCCCATAAACCATACCATTTATAACTATTTCTGTGAGTTTATTTTTATTTATTTGCTAACATGGGTAAGTGCAGATCATTTCCAGCCACATATTGGGCCACAAGGGCAATAGCGAAGACAGCAAGCAAGCAAGGATAATTTAATGCAACTAAACAGCTAGCTTAGACATGTAGAAGGAAATTGGAATGCCATAAGAAAACCTGCAAAGCTGTAGGGAGAACCTACAAAACCCATAATTTCTTTAGTTTTCTACAGGTTCATAGATGTATACTAGGCTAATTATTACTAGGGCCTTTTTAGTTTAGCCACACATTTTAAATCTCTGACAAGTTCAATTTCCCTTGATAAGTATAAGCAAGGGCTTTGAGGATGAAACATTTATCTCCCCACAAAACCCTTCTTCAGTCCAGTCCAGCCATTTTCTATCTTTACATTTCTGCTTGTCTTTGCCCCTACCATTTTGAATGAGATTTCAAACTGTGGCATCCCTGCAGTACATTTGTAAGTCAAACTGTTTTTTCTTTTTGCCAAGTAGAATTTTTTTATCCACTTCTGGATTCTACTTAACATATTACATCTTGTGGTTCACTTCTGTGTGATTTCTTTACTCCTACCAACAGCTGCAGTATATGTTTCTCTGTCAGTCATGAACTGCCAGCATTCTTTCCAAGTCTAGATGATCAGAAGTTACCTCATACAGTAGTATATGTTCATGGTTTTGTTACTGCCTGTGCGTACTACTGTTCATTTCATAATGGATGAGGTTGACTAATTCCATGGTTATATTCATTAGCAGTCAATGGTACAACCCACATCAGCAAAACAAGCAAAATAGATGTAGCACTGTCAGTCTTGAACTTAACCAGTATTATCTTCCATGATGCACAAACCAGGTGGTTAATCTGACCTTTGTTTTAGGTTGAAAGCTCTTCTGAGTACTTGGCCATAGCTAATTGCTACTGCAAGAACAATAATGAATATTTTGAGAAACACAAATGGTGTGAAACTTCAGTATTAATAACCCTAGTTTACCCATGAGTAGAGTGCATGACATGAAAGGAAGTCTGGATTCTCGTAGCTACTATGGAAGCAATACTACAGGAGACAAAATGCCTTGTGCTTTGCTGTACTTTTTCTCTGGCAAGGCTTGTAGGCTGCAACAAAGCATAATGCCCTTGTCACGGTCAAGTGAAGGGCCCTATTGGGTTGGTTCAGTTGGCTGAAGGCCTACCCTGGCTGCCACTAAATATTACTAATATTTAATGTTCTGTCAGACTTCAGAAAATATTTTGTTTTGCATCTGAAAAATTGTAGTGCAAGTAACAAATGATTCGAAAGAATGTTTTAGACCATCAGTTTTGGAAAACATTGCACTGAATAATCACACTCCAGTAGTTTCCATTGCTTGCATTCTGAATCAGCACAGTGCACTAAAAAGGTGGACTGGGTCCCAAGAGCTTTCTAGCATTTGCCTTAATCATCATCATCTTAAAAAAATAAATTCTTCAGTTTGTTTGCTTCTTGTAGAGAGGACTCCCCTCATCAACGGCTTTATGAATGGTCATTTACTGCTCTTATCAGTTAACATTAGGCTTTCTTCACACAGAAAACTGCCTACTGGAAACAAGGAACTTGATATAAAACTCTACAAGAGAACAAATAAATCTAGATCATCAGATGTCAGGTGATCTAGCATCAAGAATGAGTGCCTGCTAGTTTGCCATTCAGTGCTAAAGCTATGAGCTACTAATGGGCTGTATTCTGCAGTCCATGGCTTGATCCCTCAACCTATGTTTGCCTACTGAGTGATCCAGAGTAAGTCATCTACCTAGAATGTTCTTGGATTGGGCCTAAAAACTGGCTTGTGCCTAGTAGATTTATACAGTTAAACAATGAATTAAAAAAAAAAAAAAAAAAAAAACATCCAATGGCTTAATGATTATATTTATTTTATTTGGTAAATGAGTAATCTTGGAGTGGTCTGGGCATCCTTTCCAATTAAGACCCATTACAAAGATAAATTACAAGAAATAATAGCAAAATAAATTCACAGCCTGCAAATATGGTAGAACTTTCAGGATGTATTTTTAACAGGGAAAGCACCTTTAAGAAATGACAGTTCCCTCACCCCATCCACTCAGTTCTTAATTACAGAAAAGGCAGATTATGATGCCAGGTGACATCTGTTTTGACCACCTAGTTTAGCCATTTCCATACCTACAGGAAAAGGCAAAAAAATCATAAAAAGCAGCTTATTTCTTTCTGTCCACCCTTAATAACAACTTACATATACCCGTCCCCTACATTCTTGAATTCTATTACTACACTGCTACTTCAGGGTAAGTTGTTACAGTAATCTGCCATCCGTAATCTGAAATACCAAATCACTTATTCCAATTTAGTTTTTAATATTCAAAATGTGGTTTGCTGTAATGCACCCCTGTTTAAAAGACTAATACACCCTTGTTTAAAAGGCAATATCCATATACAGGAGAGGCCTTGGGTCAACTGGTGCCCTAGGTAAAAGCGCTCCACTGCGCCACCTACCACACCATCTGGTGCCCCTATCCTGGTCTACCTACATCAAATAAATACTGGAAAAGTGCCCCTGCTACAGCGGTGCCCCAGGCGGCCACTTAGTTGGCCTATGCCTAAGGCCAGCTCTGTCCATATAGACACTGTTACTCAAATGTCAGTAATGTGCTCAAATTATCCCTTTCCATTTTTTTTAGTCCTTTACTAAAGTTGTTGGGGAACACTGCTGTGGTGCTGTGGTAGCATTGTCGCCTCATAGCAAGACATTGTCCCGTTCGATTCTCAGCTAGAGCGTCTTCTGTGTGGAGGCATACGTGAATGGGGTGTGCCTTCATTGAAGGTTGTGCGTCAGGGCTGGTAACCCGGTATGTAAAAATCCACTACCAATCATTAGCGGACCGGAGTTCTGCTGTGGCGACCCCTAACTGGGAAAAAGTTGAAAGACACAAACAAACTAAAGTTGTTGGTGCAATTCGAGCACCATATTTGCTGAGCAGCTTTAATGGCTTTTACGATTTGCACCTTTACAACAATGAGGTCTCCCAGAGCTGAGCACATTATGCCAGATGGAAGGATGCTATCACTTTTATTAATGTTTTGCTGAGTCTTGCAATGGTATTTATTATTATTCATTTGATTCATTCATTTCCATTTATTCATAGCCATAGGTAGATTATTTTTTCAGTCGCAAGATTAGCATTGGTCCAGACATATTTGTCTTTCACATAAATACAACAATAAAGAAAAACATGATAAACATTTAACATACATACAAGAAAAGAAGAAAATCTCTCTCCAATAATATATTGCACATTCTTCAACATTCTACCATATTGTTCTGCTCAGAGTTGCACTCAATTTAAACACAGTCTTGCACTGCTGTCAATTTAGTTTCCTGCTGTTACTTTATCATATACATTTTTAATAAGATTTCCGAGGTCCTTATTCTTTCTCTTCAAATTTGTCTTGTTTGTGCTACATCAGAAGTGTAATATTTACAAACTGGCAGAGTAGCAGAAGAATCTCGTATTGGGAAGGGGCACCCCAATAAAAACATTTTTCAGTTTTGTGTGAAATCTTGACTTGCTATATTGTGTATAAGCATTTTTTAGTTTTATATGTTTTTGCTACATTCCGAATTATGATTTTGCAAATTCCACTGCTTCATTACTGGTCCTAGATGTGATCTTACCATCTATCTACATACAAGGATAAGAACTTCTCCTTTTGTACCTCTGCCTATGTATCCCCAGTCTTCCTTTTCTGTTTTTCATACGATTTAACTGTAGGCCATCAGGTCTGATTATGTTCATGTTTTTCTCTCTATTTTACATTGCTGCTACTCACACTTCACGTAAGTAGTTATTGGTTTGTGATGCATTTCATTTATCAAGTCTTATAACAACCCCCCCCATCTTGACAACTTTTCTATACTTTCTTATATCCTATCCTCTTACATAAGTTTAAGTGAGCAAATAGGCAAATTATTCTTTATTGTCCTTCTACATTATCCCTTAGGAAGACACTGAAAAGGTCTCTCTACTGTATTTCATTTGATGTATTTGTTTCATCTCATGAATTCCATGTTATGTTCCTCAGTGCATTACCGTCTATAACCAGTTATCTATCCATACCAAACCACTAAGGTTCATTCCATGACTTCCAAATCTATTCAGTTACCTATTTGTTCAAAGTCTAAGTAGCCTAAATCCACAACTATTTATTTTCTAGGCAACTGAGCTGGTCCAAGAACTGCTTTCAATCACTGCCCATGCACTGAACAGAACAATCACATTGCATGCAGTCACACAGTAAACAGATATGTTTAGAAAATATGATAAATGTTTATGTGCATTTGTTAATGAAATGTTATAGATATATAGCTTCATAAGTGAGTTGATATTTACATATTTACAGTTTAACAAAAAAAATACAATGCAGCACGATAAGTTACCTTACAAATCTCTTATGGAAAAATCCGAGATAAACTGATTTTGAATGATTGTTAGTACTGTTTAATGGTATTGACCACTATGGACGTTTGAGTTGCTGCCTGGAAAAATTTATATAGAATATACTACCTTTATTGTTTTGGGACAGTAGTGTAGATTTTTAGTCACCTACTGTAGTACCAAGGTTGCTAACAAGTAATACTATTTATGGCAAGTCAGGTGATAGCATGGCTATGGAGTAACTATTAACACATTTTCTTTATGCTTCCTGATACAATAATCTGATTACATCAATTAAATAAATGGTTAATTCATTTAAATAATCTGTCTGGCAAAAGATTCACAGTGAGTCCATAATGCCATAGGTCGTGCATCTCACAGTTGTCTGTTCATTCCTTCACTGATACCTGCCACATTCAGTTCAGAGACCCATGGAAAACAGAATTTGTCATACAGTAGGTACAAAGCAAAGAAACCAATGCCATTTAGGAAGCTAGTCTACTTCAAGTGAGAGACTCTCAAACAGAATGCACAATGCAGGCAGTTTAGAAGTCTGCCAATTCACTTATGGCATGTCTATGTGAAATGGAAGGACACCAGCACACCCATTGAAAGTTACCATTCAAACAGGGAGGGCATGTAAAATCTGTACAGACGATGCACCTGCTGAGAACTGAACTTAAGACCCAAACAGTGTCAGGCAGAAATAAACTACTTCTGTGCCACTATGCTACAGATATTTTAAAATTATTTAATTCAATAGCATTTCCATGGGGTCTATATCACATCAGCGAACACTAAAAATAGCGATGGCTGATATATCGAACTTCAAAGTCTGAAAGCTGAAAACAGTGAAGGAACGGAGCAGTGAATTTTTTTTCCCAGGGAGAAAATATCACTGATCCAAAAAACTTAATTATCCCTAGGAAAAAATTTTACTGATCCGTTCCTTCACTGTTTTCCACTTTCAGACTTTGAAGTTTGATATATCAGCAGTTCGCTATTTTTAGCATTCGCTGATGTGATATAGACCCTTTCCATGTGTTTATCAATGAAAAAAGGTCAACGTGACTTAATTTGCCAGCATCAGCTTTGCTTCCCAATCTTGTGATTGAAAATCATCTAATTTTCTCCCATGAAATGCTATTTTTTTAACATAGCAACTAAAATGGATGGTAGCCATTTGTAAAAGTGAGACTCATTTGTGAGAGTCTTGGAAGAGTGAACCAGAATGTGCAAAAATGCAGATTTATATATGTTAAGTATGAGACTGCTGTGTTCCAGAGTATTCACTTTTCTATTTGGCATGGTGATGTTGGAATTAGTGTGTGTGTGTGTGTGTGTGTGTGTGTGTGTGTGTGTGTGTGTGTGTGTGTGTGTATATATACACACACACACACGCACACATAAAGATGAGCTTGTGCCCCTACAAAAAACTTTAAAGGAGAAGAGCAGTTGCTGATATTCGCTATTCACCTGTATTCTTATATTTGTCCCATAATTCTAGGACTGGCAGTTATGAGTTTCAAAATTACAATAGAGCGATGAACTGCATCTGTCATGAATACTTGTAGTCCTGACCCCATGCCCAATGATAAAGGAAAATACCACGTATATGGAGAAGTTTTCTTTTGTTTTTTCAGTGCAGTCAATCAAGCAGTAGTGTTTTACACACAGGAGGAAACTGGCTTACCCGAAGAGCACACATGATATGGAACGAGACAATATTAGGGTGAGTGCTGTTTGCACTTTCCACCTCCTCTCATGGTCATCGGTTCATTGAAAGGGCTGGGATCAACCTCCTCATCTCGTGTACATCCATTGGCTGGATCTAGTATTTTTTCTTTATTTCCTGTATGCATACCATACAGAAAATGAATTGTTCCTTCACTGCAGTTTTTTGCTAACTTACTCCCTTTGTAAAAATTACCCCTTGCTTTTCAGTCTCCTTCTATCTGGTACAACAATTCATTCTCTTTCCAAACTGAACTGGCTATCCTCAGCTTGGGCCTTAGCTTTCCTGACTGCAGAGTAGAATCATGAGCTGTAATGCAAGATAAGGAGTGCTTGTAATCCCTTCCAAGTCTTCCCATTTCCCTAATCTTCTTCAAACACCTCAGATTCTGCTTAGAAATATTCTTTTGTCATGGCTTGGAAATAGCTCATGCAATCTCTTATGAAAAATACCAAATTGGGCCACCTGAAAATTACAGTTCTATCAACATATCTCCTTAGCATTCAAGAACCCTGTGCAGTTATTGAAAACCAGAACAACAGGGTACATATATGTTGGCACTGCCTCTTTAATGTATACAAATACTGGCTTATTTACAGCTGTCGCTGGCTAACCTTGAAAGTATTTTCCTAATCTAAACTTTGGCACTCAGGACACACAAAAAATCCTTTTGCAATGTCAAGATAAAAGCCTGTCTTTTTCCAAGAGTTCTACATTTGGATATGTCAGATGCATCAGAAACAAGTCTTCTTGTTCTTCTAAAATAGGATTCATTAACGGGTTCATATCTAATTAGCTGCTGTCCCAATATGTGGTTCACAAAGGATTACTGCTAAGCAAGTTGTTATTCTACAGATTCAAGATGACTGACGTTGTGTATACAAACTTTAAATCAAAGCTTTCTGCCTGCAACAGTAAACACAACATAGATGCAGTTTCAGTGTATCAACACAGTATTGTGCGATAACGCAGTCCGATTTAGGTGCCTTTTATAGCTATAAAGTCACAATGGGAATACTATTAATATTGCCTTAAAGGTATTTTTTGGGTTGCATTATTGCATCCTAAGGAACGTATCACTCAGTGGTGCAGATGGATGACCAGAATAAAAGTCTTCACTTCTTCCATTCTCAGTCTCACCCATTATTAACAATTACTTGCAATGTGACTTACTAAATGACTTTGATCTACTAATAAAGTGGCACAGTGATTGTCTGACCATTATATATTTTCTAAATATAAAGTATGCAACTGAAAAGTACTGACCTTTCAAATACCCGTTTGTCTTTCTGATATGAGAGGAATCCAGAAGTCCACAAATAGTTCACATGGGCACAGGAAGAAAATGCAGGGAATGGATATGCAAAAAACACAAATTCAAATATAAGGAGATAACTTAAATGTAGAATTAAAAAAACAAAAAAAAAAAACAAACTATCACACTGGAGAAAGGTTCATCTGTGCTGCTTTGTGAGTTTAGTAATGAAATAGTTGCAAGATGCAAGTCTCCAGTAATAAGACTGACCATCCTCTAAACCAGACCCCTGCTACTGAGTGATCTTTTCAAGCCACAAGAGTCTACAAGTTGGTTTTGAAACCACTAAACTTAGCCAACTCTTTCTCAAACCTGTTTATGAATATGACTATTTTGTATATGTTTAAGGGTTCAGAGTCGTGTGGTGAGGCACTTCTGTTTTCTCATAATTTCTTTCTTC
The DNA here is from genome assembly GCF_019279795.1 of Protopterus annectens. Lineage (NCBI taxonomy): Eukaryota > Metazoa > Chordata > Ceratodontiformes > Protopteridae > Protopterus > Protopterus annectens. The sequence goes on along the minus strand of NC_056726.1, from coordinate 269,397,563 downwards.
ACGTCCGATATGGCTGCATGCAGCAGCATGCATCACAAGTCTGACCCAGTCCTATACATCACAGATGTGCAGGAGGAGGATGGATGGAGTGGATCTGGTTATTCCCTGGCCAATACATTGATAATATGACATCTTCACTATTTAAATTTAAGCCATCTCTTCACCTGTTATAGTCCCAACTAGTCCTGCTAATTTGTACACCTGAAAAACATTGGGGAGGTCTCAGGATGTATGGCCAATAGAAAGCCTGAAATATAAAGAAAATAGTAGAATCTCTGCCAGATACCTTACTTGTACAGATACGGGCTGGAAGTCTACCCAACATATCCCCAAGGACTGCACTCCTCATTCACAGAACTCTCCATAGATGAAGTTACTTCTCAGTTGTTCTGAACGCAAATGAATAGGACAACATATGGGCTCAGAGAGGCAGACTTGTAAGAGTTAGGTATAAAGCCATTTACAGGGATCATACATTTCATTTCCAAAAGTAATAGTAGCAGAAGGGACACTTCTCCAGTTCGTTATGCAGTGGGGAGAAACTTAGATAACCTTTTGCCTTCAAGCATTGAGGAATACATCCCTCTTAAATTCTCCTCCTGGTTCCCAAACTTCAAACTCGAGCATTTGAGACATCCACAACTCCCACGTTCACTTCCAACAAATTAATTTTTTCCTCACTTCAGTTGCCAAATGCTCAATCTGCCTGTCTGTGTAAGAACCTTTCTGCCCCTTTGATGGGAGCCAGTATCTTCATCCATGGAAACAAATATCATGTAATTTCATCTTATAATATGACATGAACCACAACATTAGAATTAGCAGAGTGAGTTATTTATTTTTTTTTTACTCTTTTTCTGTTTGAATGAACTAGTTAAGGTTTAAGACTGTTCTCGTTAAAACAGCATGCAGGTTGTTAGATATCCCCTGGTCTTTGGGTGAAATCACTGATAAGTTGAAATTAAAATTCCAAATTTATAAAATGAAATGCATGTTCCCAGCCTTGGTATTATTAAATGTCTTTTACTCTGAAATATCAGCATACTTTGACAAATTCTGCTGCTCCATACAAACGCACAAAAATGGCAGATCTTATTCTGAAGATAGTTGTGCACAATGAATGTAACATACTATTTTTAAGCACCTTTATTGAATTATCACTTGACAAATTTACATTTACATTTATATAAAGGTAATCAATCTGTATTAACAAGTTCATGCTTACAAACCTTCTACTTCACATATATTGCTATATATCATATAATCTGAGTGACATTACATTATTCAATATCTTGCCCCTTTTATTAAACAAGAAGCATCTTTATTACACCATCACTTATGGCATAGGTAATCATATATTTATATAAATGAAAAAACACATTGACACAATCCTACTTGTAAGCATTACACATCCCAAACCATACTGAAACATTCCGAGTTGCAAACCTTATACACCACTTATAATTCACCCAATCATTTTCAAACATTACATAGCTCATTTAAATATGGTCTTCTTTTAAACCTCATTCCCATTGTTTCCTATGTAGTTTATTCCTACCCTTTTTGAAAGATCTCAATTCCCGTTTTATCTCTGTTACTATATTCACTACTTCTAGTATAGTTGGTTTAGATTTTGATTTCAATTTTCTAGTAATTGCTTTTTTGGTAGCCACCATAATTAGACACAGCAAGGCCTTACCATGTCTAGGCAGTACTGATTCTGTATCATAGCTCAGAAAAATCATCTCCCTCATCCCACCAATCTGCCCACCCAGCATCTCAGACAGTACATCTTGCAGGAAATCCTTAAAGTCCACCAATTACCTCTTTCTTCCCAACCACACCTCCAACATTTGCGGTCTACCTGAGGTAAAATTCTCTGGAGTCTACTTGGAGTATAAAATATCTATGTAAACAATACCAAGCAAAAATCCTAGATCTTTTAGATATTGTTGCATATATCCACCCATTGTTTCTTTGTGAATTGCTTAACCAATATCTCTTACAAATCCTTTCTAACCTCATCTGATTGATTTTTACAGTTATCATGCAATATTTTATATGCTGTACTAATTATTCCTTTTTTTAATGGCAACTTCTATTCTAGATTCTACTAAAATGACTACCAGTTCTGGTCTTTCATTTAGGGTCCCCCCCATGTCTTTCTCTCTGCCTATACACTCATATCAATCCTTGATAGGGAAGGCAATCTCTTACCTGCAGTCCAAATAAATTTGGCATGCTCACATTCTGTCATCTTTCCCATTTTAGTTATTTGCACCCAATGACTTGGTTCTTTTGCCAGTTTTCTCCAATAAATTATTGCCCCCCCCCACTGCCTATTGTCTGTATCTGTATTTGCAGTCATCTTTATCAGCAGAATCTCCTTTCTCCATTTTGTGTTGATTTAGTTCTTAGAATGCTTTTTGCTACTTTATGGATATAATATTTTGTATGATTATTTTTATTCTCCTTAAAAGCCTGCATCCAAAATCCCAGTCTCTCCTTGTTTCTTGAGCCCCCCCCATTTCATAATCATCCCTTTCCACTTTGCATTATAGTTTTCTGCTTGTGCTACGTATAGGAGCCTTAACTGTGTAGCTCTGAAATACCCTTTCAGTTTGGGAAATCCCAATCTGCCCTGTTCTACTGGATGAATCAGCTTATCCCACTTGACTCTTGCTGTCTTCCCCTCCCAGATAAAGTCCTTCAGCTCTTTATTAATTGCTCTCCACAACTTCTCTGGTTGATAAAACTAGCCCTGACCCATGTATAAGACTAAAGGGACTAAAACATTTTAACTGCTTTCATCTTACTATATCACAAAGCTTCTATTTTCTCAGTTTTTGTATTATCTTTTGTCTAGTCTCTTCCCACATATCCTTACCTGCCACACCAGAATCAGTTTTAATCCATACTCATAAATACTTCATTTTATCATGTCCCCATCAATATAGATATTGCTGAACCAATTCATGTGTGGGCACATAATTTACCCCTATTGCTTTTGTTTTAGCTTCATTAATTTTGTATCCTGAAAAGATATGAAACTGTCTCAAAATGCTCCACAACACTAATGTCTCTTTCTGGTTTTGTCATGTATAAGATAATATCTGTAAAAAGAGCCAGCTTTTCTTGACTACCATACCAATCATATCCTTGAATTTCTGAGTCCCTTATTTTCTTTGCTAATGGTTTTAAATATAATGCAAATAACAAAGGGGAAAGAAGACACTGCTGCCTGGTTCCTCTGCTCAAGCAAAAATTATCAGAGAGGACCCCACCCACTTTAATATTAGCCTCAGATTCCTCAAATATCCTCCTAATCAACCTTATAATTGTTTCAGGAAATACAAATGCTTCTATTGTGCTGCTCATAAAACCCGAGTTTACTCTATGAAATGCTTTCTCTGCATCAAGACCCAACAACAAGGGTATTTCCTTACTTTCTGCTTCCCTCTGGATCATCAATGTCCTGTTAATGTTGTCAAATATTTGCCTTCCCTCCACAAAACCACAATGATCCATATCTATCAATTTTGGTATTGCTTTTGCCATTCTTTCAGCCATTATAGACATGAACACTTTATAATTATGGTTCAGTATTGAAACGGGCCTGTATGAATCTGGATCTGATGGAACTTTACCCACTTTAGGTATTATAGCTACCACTGCTTTCTTCCAGGATACTGGTACTTCTCCTCCTCTTAAAATACTGTTAAACAAAACCTTCTAGATCATTATCAGTTTTTTTCACTCCTAGCTTCCAAACTTCCACAGGAATACCATCTATTCCTGGGCACTTTCCTGTAGATTGGTTATACATCATAATTTTTATCTCATCTCCGATCCTAACCATTAGTAATTGAGCCTCATTCTACCTCTAACCTTGGCATATTTAATTCTTCCATAAAAATTTCCATTTGTATCTTTTCTTGATTTCTGTATTTCTCTGCTTTATAAAGACTTTCATAGAATTTCTGAAATATTTCTAATACCTCGTTACCTTTCTTGTTTAATAAGCTCCCTAAGCTTGGTGACAGCCCTTTCTACGTTCTACAACTGATTTTATGCTCTAGTATTATTATCATAAAACAGTAGCTTAACAAGCAATCTTTCTAAACTCATGCATATTATCAAGGTAGTCACTTACTTTCTGTTTAGCATTCTGCAATCGATCCTCTTCTTGTTCTGTGAAATTTTCCCTAATCTGCAATACTTTAACATTTGTGAGTCACTTTAAATAATTCTTATTACTTCTTAACCATGCTGTAAGCTCCCTTTCTTTTATTTCCACCCTATTTTTAAACTCCATCTTAATTTTATCCCACTCCCTAGCTATATTTTCAGAAGAAATTCCTATCTTAATAGCTCCTGAATAATTTCCACTAATCATTACTTAAAATTCTCTCTTTTCAATAAGTAGGTGGAAAACTGCCAGTGTCTCATTTTACTTCATTACCATGTGTTTTTATTTTAGTTATTATTGGCCCATGATCTGAAATAGTTATTGGGTACATATCAAGACATTTGATTAAATGCACATGTTCCTGTGAAATGTAAATTCTGTATAATGTAGCCCAGTTTTTATACATTGAGGAATAATATGTAAATTCACTCCAAACTCCTATTACTGAATTCATATCTTCCATGTCAAACATTTTCATAAATGTATTCAAAAATCTACCCTCCTTTGTTATATTTTCCCTTCTGGGCCCCCAAACACATTTTTACTATGGCAAATCAATTTCCAGTCCCTAGCTATAAGCAATATTCCTTGCTTCAAACTGATTTATCCCAGAATTTTCTTAAACTCCATTATAGCATTTTAGGTGGAATACAGATAAATGGCAGTGTGATCCTCCTCCCTTGCTAGTAGCCCATTAGCACTCCAAATTTGCCATTATAATCTTTTTTTTTATCCTCTTGTATCTTTATAGGACCTCCTCTTGCAATTAATATAAATATTCCACTTTTCCTTTTTCCCAGGTATTCCATTGAATAACCATCCTGAAAACCTTTATCAAATTCACAACTTCAGTTCTTTCCAAATGTCTCCTGTAACATATTTGCACTCTACATTTTTAATATAGTTCACTAATCTTTCTTTTTTGTATTTATCTGCGAGACCATTGACATTTAAAGACATCACAGAAAGCATCATTACATTAATATATTATTCCTACCTTTTATGTATAACACCTTTTTTTGTTAAATGTCTAGTTCCACCTTGTGTGTTACATGCACACACAGTTTGTTAGGTTGAACTTTTATTCAGACATTTCTTGTCTCATCCATTTGAGCCTATTTCACATCTTACAAAACTTTTGGTTTTATTAAAAGCGCTCAAAGAGAAAAACAATCTCTCAATAACTCCCAAAACATATTAACTTAATACTAACACAATTATGTACATCTTCAAATATTGAAGTTTTACCCTCCTAATAGAACAACCCATTTAACATAGCAAGACAGGTTTAAAAAAAAAGCAACGGAGAAAGCAAGATCTCCGTTGCTTTTTACACACTGTGTCGCTATGTTAAAGGAGTTTAACATAGCGAGACAGCTTTAAAAAAAGCAACAAAGATCTCCGTTGCTTTTTTTAAACCCGCGTCGCTATGTTAAACTCTTTTAACATAGCGAGACAGTGTTTTAAAAGAGACTTATACTAATGGAAAAAGTCCAGGCGACCGGGCCTTTTTCCATTAGTATAAGTCGATTTACAATGTGCACGCTGGCCAATCAGCGTGCACGTTTTGGAATATTAATGGGGGGGTCATGGTATAATTTAAAACATTTTCAAAGTTTTTATAGGGAATGGTTAAATGTGTTCTTCTGATATGTAATTGCCACGTAATGTGGGTTTTATATATTTGTTATATATATTTTTCTTACATTTTTCATGTAATTTGGATTGTTAGTATAATTAATTGTTTAATTGGGTGTGTTTTTTTTGTATAAAAAGGGCTGGGTTGTAAAATTTCAATTGTTCTGAAGAAGTCCCTCCAGTTGGGAAGAAAGCACTCAAACAGTGTGTGGTACAATAAAGCTCTTTGGATTTTACCAGTTGCTGTGAAGGTTCTTTTCAGTGGTTTAAGTTGTGGTCTGGAGTTGGAGGTATTGTTATAGTCCACAAATATAATTATTGCATTGTAATACTATATTAAGTTAATGGTTTTATTACTGTTCATCTCCATCGCCCAAATGCTGTTGGTGCTTTCATTTCCAATATACTCTTGATTCTTCTAGTCAATTCCATGCTCCCTTCCTTCTATCCAACATTTTCCTTTGAAACACTGGAAAAGGTCTCAAAGGTACAGTCTTCTCTGTGGTCTTTATTATCAGAAGAACAAGAAGTGGAACCACCTCCTGTTTCACAGCTCACTTTTTGTTAGACAAACTTTTGTATTTCCTCCTTAGCATGTACATCATCAAAAAATGATTTTGTCCCTCCATTGAGTAATACCTTGCAGACAGCTGGATACAGCAGTATGAATCTCACACCTGCATCTCAACATTCCCTGAATAGAAGAATAAATGTATTCTCCTCCTGCCTGGTGTACAATGAGTAATTATTCTCCACAAACACTCTGCTGTCTCCTACTCTTAGTACTTTGTCCTTCTGCCACAGTTTTGTCAAAATCAACTCCTTCTGCTGGTAGAATTGCATCTTTACTATTAAAAGTTTAGGTTGCTTTCTCATAGCCAGGTTTGTAACATACACACACCATGCCCTTTCAACAAACATCTCCTCCTGTGTAATAGCAGTCCAGTTGTTTAGTTGTGCTTTTATAAAATGAATGCAGTCTGTTCCTTGCAGCTTCTCTGGTATAGCTTTAAACCTCAGGTTTTCCCTACCTGCTCCATCTTCTTCTCTTCCTCCTTTCGGCTGGCCCCATTAGTCCCCACAGTGGAACATAGGTATACAGAATGAGTGGCAGTAGAATTTTACAGAGTCGAGTTGCCAGGCAAACATATCTTCCTGAGTATTCACATATTCAGACAGCCTTTTCTTCATTTCAGCTTCTGATTTTGGAGCTTTATCACCTCATCTGAATATCTGTTTTAAGCTTCTTCCATTTTTCCCAGCCTTGTTTCATAACTAGGTCTGTGTGCAGTTGTCTTATCTTCCTGTAGGTTACTGGAAGTCATGTCTGGAGGCTGCATTATGTTTTGCTGAACAGCTGCAGAACTTTTGCCAGTCAGTGTTTCTTCCTCACTTTTTATAGTTGACTTTTTTTCCAGGTTCTCTGTATTTCTTTTTTCCTGGCATCCAGACAGTACACTTATAGGATCACAGGAAGTTACTATGCTAATGGCCCTAGGACCCCTACAAGCCTAGCCTAGTTTAACCATTATTTCCATGATCAGCATTAACTGCCCCTGTCCACACAGGTGGAGCCCCACAGGAAATGTATGGTAACCAATCCAATCATCCAGATTGCATTTGAAGAGGGCCAAAAGGTCCTCTGTTTGACATGAAGTGGGACTCCATTCCAAAGGCATAGTAAGCTCTGGGAGACAAACATGTCCCTCCAGCAGATTCTATTAATGTCACATACCAGGTTAAGGTCTTTAGAGAGAGTAACCAGTGTACCCTTTGACTTGTGGATATGCAGAATTTTCAATAAAGCAGGGTCAAAGAATGCCTTATATGCAAGGTAGAGACTGCCTCTGAGTAGTCTGCATGAAACAGAATAAAGTGACAGGGATTTCAGATGATCCACATAGGACAGATGCTGAAGACCATGAATTTTCCTTGTGAGGAATCTTTGTGGTCTCTCCAGTTGCTACAGGTGCTTGGAAATGTATATACCAAAAGGGGCATTGTACTCAATTATTGGCCTGATGACAGAAGAATACAGGGAGGTTATAACTTCTTTTTTCTGGAGACCATGCCCTCACTTATGAGGTGAGCAATATAGACTGCTCTTCTTACCACTGTGGAGACATGGTGATCAAAGATAAGCTTGCTGTCAACCTGTGTGCCCAGGTCTCTTACCACTGCATGCATAAGTAGGATGTTATTATTGATGTGGTATTTAGGAACACTGCACTAACCGAAAGAATAATGCATTTTTTTTGCATTGAGTTTAAGGCTATGACTTTGGCACCAATCATTTGTTTGTGTAAGAGCCTCTTCTAGTACGTGGACAATGTTTGGAGATTCTATATCTGCTCCCCATTTGCAATCATCAGCAAACTTCATCAGCCCCAGACCTTTAGTTTTAGCTTGTACTTTGGAGAAATAGATTCCAAACAGTAGAGGTCCCAGGACTGATCCTGTAGAACACCACTGATTACAGGTCTGCTGTTGGAGGTGGATTCCCCTGTTTTGACTATATGGGTTCTATCAGTGAGCCAGTTAGTGACCCATCTAATGATATAAGGGTTGATACCTAGCTGGGTGAGTTTGTCAATGATCCCAGAGTGGGGGATAGTATCAAAGGCCAGGGCTAAATCTAGGTAGGCTGCATGCACAGAATTCTCCTCATTTAGGGTCTTAGTGACTGTCTCAAAGAAGTCCACCAGGTTTAATAGGCATAATCTCCCTTTGACAAATCCAAAATGAGTAGGGTCAAGTGTTTGGAGATTACCTTTGTTGCTATATCTTTATTAATAAGGTCCATGATTATTCTCTCCACAGCCTTGCAAATAAGGCTAGTCAGGCCAATAACTCTATAGTTCCCAGGGTCAGTGGAAGCACTACCTTTGTGCAAGGAGATAACAGTGGCCATTTTCCATTCAGCTGGGATGAAGTTGATGCTTAGACTGTGATTGAAAAGCGTACCCAGTGGTGTTGCCAATTCTTGTTTGAGCCCATGTAGGACACAACCTGGGATGTTACCAGGTCCCATAGATGCTGTGTTTTTGCCCTTAGAGAGGGCATTTATGACCTGGTCTTTAGAGGTACAATGAAGAGAACAGGTGGTAGGGGATGTCATGGGGTAGATGTGGTGGGGACAGGGGAGTGATGTTTTCACAGACCCTGTCAGCTAACAGGTTAGCTGTGTCCACAGGCTCTGTATATGTGGTATCCTTAATCCAGTTTGGCACAAATCTGGGCCTTTCCTTTTAGGTTACATATGTAACTAAAGTATACCTTATGGTTGCCCTTAATTGAGAAAGTTAATTTAGATTCCTAGTTTGCTTTAGAGAGCTTCACAACAAGTCTTATTTACTTGTTTAAGCTGAGGAGGGAGTGTTTCCAGTTAAAGGCTCGCTCTCTCTTACTTTTAGATAGCAATTTCTTCTTATTATTGTAAAGCCTGTTAATGGCAATTGTCCACCAGGCAGGTTTGCTCTTCCTTGAGGAGTTTGTTTTGGTCTTATCAGGTATGGTTGAGTCAATGCAGTTGTAGAAGTGTTTGTATAAGCACTGGTGTAGAACTTGGCATAGTTGCCAGTTCCATCTGTGGGGGGAGGTGCAGTAAAGTTATTTATATCATGGTGTAAGAGGTTATAATCTGCTTTGGAGAAGGTTTTTAGTTTAGTTGCTGCTGGGGGGGGTCAGTTGTGATAGTTACTTCAAATGAGACTGATTTGTGGTCAGATCTCACTAGGGAAGACCTCACAGTGGGGGTGCTAAAGTGGTCCCCCTTATTGGTAAGCACCAGATCCAGGATGTTGGCACCCCTTATGGGGGTGTCAACCAGTTGGTTGAGGGCAATGGAGTTAAAGTTGAGGAATCTTAGGGAAAGTGAGTTAGAGCACAAGTAATTTATCCAGTCAATGTATGGTTAAAGTCACCCAAAGCCATGGTGTTTGGATGGATCTTGATAGACTGAAGTAGATCCAAATAGGCAGAGTGGGTGTCCTGATTCACGGAGGGGGTCCTGTAGCTGGCAATGACTTGAATAGGTGTCCTACCCACAGTTAATTGCACCTGAAGTATCTCCAGGGAATCATACTGTTTAATCAATCTGGAGGTGTATTTATCTTTACTGAATATTAATACACTGCCTCCTTTAATTTTCATGCCTTCAGTTTGTGTTCTGAACGTGTGGAAGGAGGTGCAGGCGGTATGGCTGGGTTGCTCTCCACAGCTTTGAACCAGGTTTCAATGACTGCACAAATGTCTATGTCTTAGTAGCCAGTTACTGAAATTTACCCATAAACACAAAAGTCTACCTAGCCTTCAATGCTGAGTTTCTGTTTTCACATTGGGAGAGCTAGAATTAAACTGTTACTCAATATGCAGCCTTCTTGGAAGGTGACATACTACTGTGCTGGTAAACAGTGCCCTGGAAAATATATGCGACAATAGTTGTGCTCATAAGCTGCTTTTGGGGAAACATTTTTCATACTTTTGGGGTCAACATTCTGACAGCTGAAAGTTAAGAAGCTGTCATCCACCAATCGAATCACAGCTTTTCTGCGGATTAAATATCCAATCCACGTGATGGACTTCGTCATAACTGCAGTGTAGTAATAAGCTACTTCTTCATTCTATACCTTCCTCAATCTGCAGCCAGTGAGTCCACTAGGGTTGTACTGATGCCTCACACACAGCTCTAGTAACTAGAATTCCTCAAGGAAACCATGCAAGAGGTTCTGATTTCTTTCCCACTAATTAACTTCCATCTCAGGACCACAGTTATCTGAAATACAGATGGTTATGATGTGGTGTTCTTGCACATTTGTATTGAAATTTGCTCATTTGAGGTCCTGAATTACATTACCTTGGAACGGAGAACACTTTACAGGGATTACACCACAAAATGCAGGAACTTAATACTAAGAAAAGCAAATCAACATTTACCATGCAAAGAATCATCATAAACAAACACTTAACTATTTGAGTAACAGTGTTACTATAATGAAGTAGACAATCAGAATATGATGCCGTATAACAATTACATTATGCAGTGGAAAACTGCCAGTCTAATCTATTTTTTCCTCATTCTTCGCATTTCTAAGAAGTTACTGTTTACCTCTTTGCATTTATAATTCATCTTTGGTTTTGACTCAAACTTCATTTGAATAATTGATTTATGGGCCTCTATATGAAAGATGTCTTCTCGTACCACTTTTCACAGAAAATTCTGTCATTCTGAAACATGACAGACTTGGAAGTTTTAAGCATTGCTTTTATATACATACATTTCTGTTACAGCTATTCTTTTCTGTTTTGCCTTTAGAGGCATAACTGTTGACTTCAAATGGACATACTTGCAACAAGGAAAAGAAAGCTTTTATTCTCCCTATCCCTCAAAATACTTAGAAAGAATATAATCTTTCTCTTCCTTGCTGCCTATGTGTTAGTATATTTTAATATTGATTTTTTGTCGAGTTGTGAATATACATTTCAAGTTTAAGTCTCTTTTGCTATGGATTCTTTTACAGATTCTGCACTATTTTGTTTGCTGCTGGCTGCACAGTCTCATCCACTATTCATACCTTTGTATGGTCTCAAGAATTACAATGTATACCACGATTAAGGGCTACATGAACCCTTTTGAGGTTTTGTGGTTTCAGAAATATATGCCACAAATTGAAATCAAATTAACTGTACTGAACAAGAGCTACAGTCATTGATCTGCACTGCTGCCTGACAAATATGCAAGAGGTGACTGGTGTCAAGTTTGTATGAGAAATGTGCACTATTGTCATTGGTTATGACCAATACATCTAAAATAAGCACTACAATGAACAAGTACAGAGCAGAGGCACAATAAAACTGGCTTCCCAGTTCTTTACCCAGCTCACTCTCAGCCAAGTGCCTTTTCGTGTTATCATAGCAACAGTAACTGAAAATTAGCCAAGATAATTTTGCACATCCACATATTTGTACATGCACGTTTCCATGTGGGGCTAATGGTACTTTTTCCAGTGTCAATGACCCTCTTCCAGACTTTTTGGCAATGTTGCAACAAGCCAGCCTAGCAAACTAAGAATACAATTACTGTTCAGTCTTTAAAAAGTTAACTCTTTCTACCAGAGAAATAAGAGTTTCAGCAGTCACCTTAGAAATGGCAGAAGGTAACATTTAATATTACATCAATTCAGTGTTTATACCCTTAAATTAATAAACCGCCAGCTACAGACCTCTGGAATTAAATTAATACAGCTCTTTACCTGAAAGAAATAACATTAAGCAATGCACGCTGTAAGGTTAAATATGCAATTAGATATATACTTGCATAATGGAATGCAAAATAAATGGTCAAACATATAGATGACATATAAAGAATGATGACCAATGAGATGGGCCATGTAGAAAGCTTTCTGTACAATGGAGGAAATATGGTGGTCAAAAGTCAGTTTGCTATTAACCTGGGTGCTCAAGTCTCTTGCAACCAATTGTGTGCTTATGACCTAGTTATTAATGTCATAATTTGTGGAGACGTCACTCTCCCCAAAGGGGATGATGATGCATTTTTTGGCATTCAGTCTTAGCCCATGTTTCTGGCACTAGTCATATGTCTGGGTGAGACCCTCTTGGAGGATGTCCACGTCACTAGAGGAATTGATGACAGTGCCCAGCTTGCAGTCATCTGCAAACTTGGTCAGCCATAGCCCACTGGTTTTGGCCTGCTCCCCAGAAAAGTATACCCCAAACAACAGAGGCCCAAAGACCAATCCCTGGGGTACATCACTCATTACGGGTCTACTGCTTGAGGTGGCTTCCCTTATTTTGACAAGGTGGGTTCTATCAGTGAGTCAGTTTGCTATTCATCTGGTGACATATGGATTGATGCCTAGTTGAGAAAGTTTATCTATTATAACCGAGTGGGGAATAGTAATGAAGGCTTTGGCCAGGTCAAGGTAGGCGGTGTGTACTGTCTTCCCCTCCTCCATGGCTTTATTTAACAGGTATGACTTCCCCTTGATGAAACCAAACTGTGTCAGATTGAGTGTTTGGAGGTTGCCAATGCCCTTGTTAATGAGGTCCATGATAATCTGTTCCATGGCCTCTGTGAATCTGCGACAGCCATACGGAGCATTATAATATTCTAGTTTTAGCAGTAGTTATTCAAGACAGCAGAACAATGCAGAAAGGAATAAGAATTGATCTTTAAATGTGATTGCATCTGATAGGGAATAAAAGAGCAGGTAGAAAAGAATGCCATAGCATTAATCCATTAGCAGAACCAGAAGGGATGGATGGAGGTATATCTGATATAGGCTGTGACTCAACAACAACTTATGTTCAACAGTGCAGGTGTTACAGAGGAATAATGGACTGCCCAAGGAATTTGTGATGCCCAAAACAAGGCCCATTATTTGCCTGGAATACTAACCTTGGAAGGCATTATAGCTCTTAGAAAATATTCTGATGAATTGTTTCATACTCATTTTATTAGTAGTAGTATGTACTTTTGATGTAAAATCATTCCTTTACCTATTATTTCAAAGCTGTTGTGGGGTATGTAATTGTTGAAGGAAGTACTTTACAGCCAAAATATATAAAATTAAGTACATGTTTAATAATGTCATCACACTCACACAGGCATATATAGATTCATTCACACACATTCACATATATACACCTAAAGATGTAGAAGCGGAGAGCATCTCATATGTTCAGAAACTCAGATATGCAGAGAATCACATACATCTATATATATATATATATATATATATATATATATATATATATATATATATATACACACACACACACACACACACACACACAAACACGCTCACACACATGCGCACAAGATGCAGAGGCACTGGCAGACTCTCAGATATGAAAGAACAGACACAAACGTGCACACTTGCAGCTACTTTCTTGACTGTGAACGCTTCAAATACGCTACTGTGATGAAATGAATGAAGAAATGCAAAAACAATAGCAATACGCATAAAATGCAAACCATTATGACTCCCCTCACACAGTCTCTCTGACTTTCTCTTTCTCTTGCACACAAAAATCTGCCCAGCAATTACATACACCTCAGATAATATACTGGGACCAGATAAATGAAGAAATATATAAACAGCAGTAATACATATACAGTGAAAAGCATTACAGCTCCCCAACACACACTTCTCCTCCCTTCTCATATACTCACATCATTACAACTCTTGCTGCTGCAGCAGTTACTTCTGTTAGTTCAGCTATTTATTTATTTACATTTGTTTATTGGGATAGCCTGACTGGTTTAACAAAAGCAAACCCCTTTTCAGCAGGGGCCTGGGGTGAAATGCTGCAAACATAAATATGAAAAAGAGAAAGTACACAGGAGAAAAGACTTTAAAAATCCTAGTAAAATAAAATACAAAGTGACCTTATTAAACTGTAGCAAAGGTAGGAGGTAATCCTACATACTGATGATTTTTCTTATTTACACGTACAAAGCAGATACATGGTAGGTCATTTTCAAAAGATCAAAAGTAATAGCCAGATAGATTTCACAGACAGTAGGTAAGGAATGAAGAGTCTAGGTATAGAGAAGTGAAAGAGAAATAAGCAGAATCAGAGTGGAAAGATTAGGGAAAGGAGGCAACAAGTAGTCATGCTGGAGAGGAGGGAAGAGAGGAGCCGAATAATGTAGGCAGGAAGCATTCTGAGTGTGGAGCATGAGCAAGAGCAGATAAGGGGAAGGAGAAACAAAATGGAGGAAGGTCTGCCATAAGTTAAGTTTAATAGTTGTATAAAATATCATATGGCTGAGGAGAGATGAGAGAGGAAAAGCTGTCTATAAAGGTAAAGACAGTATAGTCTTAGCCTCGTGTGGATAAAAAGCTGAGCCACGTAATTGTTGCTGGAGTTTAATATTTTTTAAAGTTGCTGCTATTGTCACTTCATTGAAGTAGTAGGTTCAAGGTGTTCCATAGTCTAGATAAACAGGAGGTGTACACAGAGTCCCAGCTGAATTATTAGATGGGGTTATGGCTAGAAGTGGTTTGTTAATGTAGCAGAGCAGTCTATATGGGTAGTCACTTTGAAGAATGTTGCTTAGGCTTCAACATTTGTCATGTTTGTAGAGGAGTATGTGTGAGGTAAGTAGCTGTGAGGATTAGTAGTAGGGTAGTTCTAGCTATGAAAGTTTTCTTCTTTTTTTTTTTTTTTTTTTTTTTTTTAAGAGCAGGAGAGTGGAGAATTCATTATAACATTGCTCATGGAGGTTGGGTTGTAAAGCTTGTGAGTTAATCAGTACAGACGTGGCATATGTTTACGAACTGTGGACTTTCAAACACATTT
The DNA here is from genome assembly GCF_019279795.1 of Protopterus annectens. NCBI lineage: Eukaryota > Metazoa > Chordata > Ceratodontiformes > Protopteridae > Protopterus > Protopterus annectens. Next base: position 269,382,409 of record NC_056726.1, on the reverse strand, counting down.
ACACCAAGCAGAAGAAAGACTGCAATCATTTCAATTATTTTCTTTTGTCTGTGCTTCACAGCAGTAGCATAGCTATGAGGGGTGAAGGGGGCACCTGCCCCAGGCACAAACTGACAGTGTGCACAATCAGGCTACCCTGAGTGCTGTTAAGTAATCGTGCATGCCAGCTTTTAAATGCTGGTATTGCATCTGAAGCCAAAGCTGAGCTGTAGCTACATTTGTACAAATGTAGCAAGCAGTTTGATACAGTTAAGTAAGAAAAAAAAGTGTTTATTTTGTTTCTTGTTATCTTAAAGACAGATCTGAGTCCTGTAGCACTCCTGCATGGTACAAATTGTAGCATCTGTTTGATATAAATGCAGCAAGGAGTTTGCTACAGTTTAAAAATTGAAAAATTTTTTTTTTTAAAAAGTTAAATCCAAGTAGCTTGCTACAGTTTAAATAATTTTATTTTAATAACGCAAGTTGGGTGTGCGATGGATGAGAAAGAACATTTTTGGAGTGAGTTGGATGAAGTGGTGATGACTGTACCCAAGGGTGAGAGGGTGGTGATCGGAGCAGATTTCAATGGGCATGTTGGTGAAGGGAACAAAGGGGATGAGGAAGTGATGGGTAGGTATGCTGTTAAGGAAAGCAATACAGAAGGTCAGATGGTAGTGGATTTTGTAAAAAGGATGGACATGGTTGTGGTAAATAAGCATTTTAACAAGAAGGAGTTGCATAGGGTGACATACAAGAGTGGAGGGAGATGCACACAGGTGGATTATATCCTATGCAGGAGGGCCAGTTTGAAGGAGATTAGAGACTGTAAAGTGGTGACTGGGAAAGTGCAGATAGGCAGCATAGAATGGTGGTTTGTACAATGACATTGGTGATCAAGAAGAGGAGGAGGAGTGTGAGGGCAGCACCAAGGATCAAATGGTGGAAATTGAAAAAGGGTGAGTGTGAGGTGTAATTCAGGGAAGAGTTAAGACAGGCACTCGGTGGCAGTGAATTGCCGAATAGCTGGGTAACTACAGCAGAGCTAGTAAGGGAGACTACTAGAAAGGTGCTTGGTGTGACATCTGGACAGAGGAAGGAGGACAAGGAGACCTGGTGGTAGAATGAGGAAGTACATGAGAGTATACAGAGAAAGAGGTTGGCGAAGAAAAAGTGGGATTGTCAGAGAGATGAAGAAAGTAGACAGGAGTATAAGGAGATGAGGTGCATGGTAAAGAGTGAGGTGGCAAAGGATAAGGCATATAGCGAGAGTTGTATGAAAGGTTGGACACTAAGGAGGGAGAAAAGGACCTGAAACAATTGGCTAGACAGAGGGACCAAGCTAGGAAAGATGTGCAGCAGGTAAGAGTGATAAAGGATAATGAGGGAAACATACTCACTAGCGAGGAGAATGTGTTGAACAGATGGAAGGAGTACTTTGAGGGGCTGATGAATGAAGATAATGAGAGGGAGAGAGAAGGCTGGATGATGTGGGGAGAGTGAATCAGGAAGTGCAATGGATTAGCAAGGCAGAAGTAAGGATAGCTATGAAGAGGATGAAGAATGGAAAGGCTGTTGGTCCAGATGACATACCTGTGGAAGCTTGGAGGTGTTTAGGAGAAATGGCAGTGGAATTTTTAACCAGAGATTGTTTAATGAAATCTTGGAAAGTGAGAGGATGCCAGAGGAGTGGAGAAAAAGTGTTTTTGTACCAATTTTTAAGAATAAGGGTGATGTGCAGAGCTGGAGTAACTACAGAGGGATAAAACTGATCAGTCACAGAATGAATTTATGGGAAAGAGTAGTGGAAGCTAGGTTAAGAATGGAAGTGATGATTAGTGATCAGCAGTATGGTTTCATGCCAGGAAAGAGCACTACAGATGCAATGTTTGCTTTGAGAGTGTTGATGGGGAAGTATGGAGAAGTACAGAGAAAGTCAGAAGGAGTTGCATTGTGTCTTTGTGGACTTAGAGAAAGCATATGACAGGGTGCCTAGAGAGGAGTTGTGGTATTGTATGCGGAAGACGGGAGTGGCAGAGAAGTATGTAAGAGTGGTACAGGATATGTACAAGGGTAGTGTGACAGCGGAGAGATCTGTCGTGGGAGTGACAGATGCGTTTAAGGTGGAGGTGGGATTACATCAAGGATCAGATCTGAGCCCCTTCTTATTTGCACTGGTGATGGACAGGTTGACAGATGAGATCAGACAGGAGTCCCCGTGGACTATGATGTTTTCAGATGACATTGTGATATGTAGTGAGAGTAGGGAACAGGTTGAGGAGACCCTGGAGAGGTGGAGATATGCTCTAGAGAGGAGAGGAATGAAGGTCAGCCAGACTAAGATGGAATATGTGTGTGTGAATGAAAGGGAGGATAGAGGAATGGTGAGGATGCAGGGAGTAGAGTTGGCAAAGGTGGATGAGTTTAAATACTTGGGATCAACAGTTCAGAGTAATGGTGAGTGTGGAAGAGAAGTGAAGAAGAGAGTACAGACAAGGTGGGGAAGAGTGTCAGGAGTGATTTGTGACAGTCTAGTACCAGTAAGAGTGAAAGGGAAGGTCTACAAAAGGGTAATGAGACCAACTATGTTATATGGGTTGGAGACAGTGGCACTGACAAAAAGGCAGGAGTCAGAGCTGGATGTGGCAGAGTTAAAGATGTTAAGATTTGCACTGGATGTGTCGAGGGTAGACAGGATTAGGAATAAGTATATTAGAGGGTCAGCCCAGGCTGGACAGTTTGGAGACAAAGCCAGAGAGGCAAGATAGCGTTGGTTTGGACATGTGCTGAGGAGGGATGCTGGGTATATTGGGAAAAGGATGCTAAGGATGAAGCTGCCGGCTAAGAGGAAAAAAGAAAGGCCTAAGATAAGGTTTATTGATGTGGTTAGAGAAGACATGCAGGTGGTTGGTGTGGCAGAGCAATATGCAGAGGGCAGGAAGAAATGGAAACAGGTGATCCACTGTGGTGACCCCCTAACCGGGAAAAGCCAAAAGAAGAAGTACTTTAGTTCGGTGTGTTCCCTGAGCAGAAACTATAGCAACTGCTTGGTACAAATGTAACAAGCAGCTTGCTATAGTTTAAGAAAGTCTCAGCAGTGAATGGAGAGGTGGGGGTGGGGTGCAGAAATGGGTACTGATTAGCTCCTGCATTACTCTTCAAGAGCATCAAGTAAGATCACCGACAATTTTTTTTGTTTATTACACTCACCTGTGGAACGAGGGGCAGTTGTGGGGTTCAGAAACATGACCTGACTAACTCCTGCATCTCAAGGTACCAGGAAAGATTGTGGCTTTTTTTGCTTCTCCTCAACCAAGTTAAGGGGGATCAGATTGGGGAATGGCTCCAGATGCTGGATTAACCAACTATGCCCCAGCTTCCCAGTGCTTTAGTAGGTTGCTATGAAGCAAGACTTGCTTTCTTTAGTCAGTTTTTGTGTGCATTAATACCCTGTTGGAGAAAATTTTTTCTCTAATAGGGTGCTGTTTAATGTTCAGCCCATTTCTTAAGACCAAATTAATCATTGTAATAACTATGCTCAAAGGGTCAGCCTGAGATTTTTTGGGACTGGGTCTGGGTCTAGAGTTATTTTTCTGTAACATTTGTCTAAAGATTGTGTCAGCCAAAACACAAAGGTCATAGGTGATTATTAGGTTAATGGCTTAACAGTCTTTATAAGCCTAGCCAATAATACTCAGGATATGTGGGGATTGGGAGGGTGCCCTAATGGTTAAGGTGGTTGCCTTACAAACACAAGGTGCAGGGTTTGAGTCTCACAAGGGTTAACTGGCTAGGCTTAAAATGTCTCACAAGGGCAGTTAGCTTAGTACTAATCTATGAACCTATATGACATTATATCTTAATTCATCATATAGGGTAGTAGGTCTTTGGGTGTTGGTGCCCTGAGTCATTTTACAGACAGCCTCCATCCATAAGGGACATAGGCAGTACTCTGGGAGTGAATTCATAGTTCCCCATCCATGTTTCCAAATACTTTTTGAAGAGAGTGAGGGATGGACTTTGTTTTGCAAGCATAGGACGTTTATTCCACAGATGAGATAGCCTTTGGGATATGAAACTTTCTCTCCAAGTTCTGCTAGAGTCACAAATAAGGTTTAGGCCCATGAAATGTGTAAACCTTGTATAATTTTGTTGCGAATATGTAACATTTTTATCAGGGCTAGATCAGAGAATGCTTTGTAGGTCACATCTCAATAAACAATATGAGACAGTAAAGGGATAGGACCTTTAGTCAGTCCACATGAGTCATGGATGTTGCTCAGAGGTTACTCACTAAAACATCAAAGTGCTTCACCATTTGATGTAAGTGGTTGGTTAGGTACATACAGAAGGGAGCATTGTCCTCAATTAGGAGCCTGATGAGCACCAAGTACAATGGCACTATGACTTCCTTTGACTTGATGCTCTTTATAAGTTGAGCCACCCAGAAGGCTTTCCTCCCTACCATATACCCGATGGCTAAAGTTTAGGTCACTGTCTGTACCTAAGCCCCTTCACTACTGGGTCTATTTTTAGGGGTGTGCTATAAATATTATAATTTACAGGGATGTCTGATTTACCAAAGGTTATGATTTCACGTTTTTTAGCATTTAGTCTCAGACAATGATTTTGGCACCAGTCATTTGTTGGACTCATTACTACAGATAGGGCCACGTTGACTTCATTATTATAGATAGGGATGACAAGGTCAGCTATGACTCTGGAATATAGCAGAAAGAATAGGTTCCAAAGCCAATGCATGTGCTAAAAAGAAAAAAAAATGTGGTGTATACGATTTGGCTTTTAAATAAAGAGCTAGGAAGTGGTATACATGCCCCAGGAAGCTTTAGTGGTGTAAATTCTTCTTGAAAGATGTCATCCACATGAATAGAGAGGCAATAATGTAAAATATTTTTAATAAAATTAACTTTGGAATGTTACTGTGCTATTTAGAGAAACACATTAGTACCACAATATGAACACTTGGTGGAGATAAATGTATTGATTTTATACTTTCCTTTGATGCCTAAGGGCAGAGATCAATCAAGTGGTGCTGCGGTGAGATTATTCTGATATCCTTACCCCCCCCCCCCATTCTTTGCTTCTGAATACATTTATGTCCTTGCCTATGTCAATGATTGCTATGGAAAACTGTTTTTTTTTTTTTACTTGTATCCCTATAGTTGGTACACACTGTTAGAAAAGGTAACACTAAAGTGAGGCTTGAATGGAAACAGACCTCTTAGCTCTCCCTATTTTGCAGGGACATTCCTATTCTCAGGCCTGATTTACCCCTGCGCAGAATGTCCCTATTTTTAGGCTTGATTCACTACTTCATACAATTTTCTCCAATAAGGCACTTTTAGAACAACTTTCCATACCAATCGGGTTAAAAACAGTCTTTATTAAGCAAAACACTACCATACAGTTTTCTGAACTGCACCCCTCATCACATGTGATTTTTTGAAATTGTCTTATTTACAGAAAACTATACTGTATGACCAATGTACTAGTGGCAACAGTAATTAAAAGAAAGTGGACACGCATCTTACATCTCCATTGCTATGAAGCAGAATAAATGGCATTGTGTAGTAGGATTTTACAATACAGCTAAAGTCTACATATTTTACACTGTCTCTTTAATAACATACTTATATTTTTCAATCATTTTCATTCTCCGCCATAAATAAATGACTTAAATGTCTTTTCAATAAAATCAAGTAATGTTTACTCAAAAAAAATGTTACTTGTGTTCATGTCAAAGTTCCTTTCAAAATGTTACTATTTTATCTTCATACAAGTAATTTGAGACACCGATGACCTGCAACATTACTGATGAAGAGACCTCCCCTGAAAAATTGTTCCATTTCTTCTTTGCTCCCCTCCTCATATTAAGCATCACTTGACCCCCCCCCATCCCTTTAAGAATCCATCCACAAAGGTATATCTGGATTATCATTTCGGATATATTTTCATTCAAACTTCTTTGTCCCATTTGTTTTTATCTTTATACTGTTGTATGGCACACCATACTGTAGTCCAGACCCTGGAAATAAAATGTGAATGTGTCGAATAACCTCTGCTTTTCTTGATCTGATAATACACCATATACTGAGAATAAACCCCTTTTCCCAATAATTTTTGTGTTTGTCCTCATTTAGTATTAGCCTCTGCCCACTCATATACCCTTATCCTTGGCTACAAGCACTTACCTCTGGTTTTACCCAGTATATTTTTAATTTACTAGCAAATTCCACATCATGTAACAAGGATGCCTTTTTGCCTAATCACAAACCAATATCCAGCACATGTTGAAGGCCTATGCAGGGGCAGATCTAGACATCTGCAAAAGTGGGTAGAGCTAGTCTGATAAAATGTGTGTGTATGTGGCAAAGAAAATCATCACTCCAGGCAGCAGACTGTGGCTGCTAAAAGGCAGGAAGGATACCCAGAATCCCCTTCTTTGCAAGCTACCACTGCAGTAACACCATTTAAAGATGTTACAGATCCCCATGCTATGGCCAATCTGCACTTGGGTGACCAGAAACTCTTGGCTAAAGTAGGGCACAAAAAGTTCCCTTTTCTGGTACCCCAGGACAGAGACAGTTTGATACCTATCCAAACATATAGGCATTTACATTATGTTTCTTAATCATTTCCATGAAATTAAAATCTAAATCCGAAATCCAAATTGATGGGGATCCACCCATTACCAAACTCATATTTATAGCCAGAGTGTCCTTCCCATAAAAAGCCACACAACTCATCATGCATTATTTCCTGGTTCAAATCATGTTTTCTTTTGTGTGCCTTTTCACTTCAGTCCCTTTTAAATGTTTCAGGAACATTCTCTGCTTTTGAGTGATGGCCTATTAAAGTAATTGCATTTATAATTTCCCTTTGTATTTCAGCCTCCTGTGTAGTGCATTGTGCGTGTAGACTTTTTTTTTAAAGAAGTAGGTACTGCCATTTTTCATACTGATTTGGTGATGGACTGCTGGAAATATTCATGCAAATGCAGTGCTCAACTGTTAATGATGCAGTCCTTCACTTTGTTCTCAATACTGAAATTGCACTCCTGTCCAGAGACTGAAAGTGGTCCACTGGGATCAGTGCTCAAATATAGTTAAATTCAAATAAGTAAATAAAATGGTGTTCCGGCTCTGATTGTGGTATACTGACAGTAATTTCCACAGTAGGCATATCAAATTTGTTCTGGCCTTTCTGCAGATATCAGAAGGCTGTGGCTTAAATAGCCGAAATCTCTATTTGCCATCAAAGGAAATGACACAGGAATCGAACATCTGGCAAGTAATATAAAAACAACAGAGTTCTCCTGCAAGGTTAACAAATACAGGTTTACAAATATCATCCTACAAACACTCTTGTTTAAGAACTGTTGAATTGTCTCTCAGTTTTAAACTGAAAGTGAAAATATGACAGTTTGGAAAATAATCCAAATATTTTTTCTTAATGCTGGATGCTTTTAAACTATTCCTCAAGTGTCTTTCACATTTACTATGCCAAGCTTTACTTCTTCATCCTGGGTCTCACTAACAGTCCAAAGGTTGCAGTGATTTTGAAGTGTCCTATACAGACTTGAATTAGCAAAGAGCTTTGTTGAGCAGTTCTTTTAATTACTAAGAGCAGTAAGGAATTGCAGTAAGCTGGCACTAAACATGGCTCAGCGAATGAAAGTCTGCTAACATTTTTTTGCTTCTCAGTAAATAAATAATTCATTAACCTTGTCTGAACCACTAGAAGACTAGAACATTGGGATTATGTTGCTGTGATTTTAAAGTATGCATACATTAAGGAGTGGATGTTCAGATGGTTCTTACAACTTGGCAATATTTGTCAGATACGTATGCATATTGTGTACTTAATACTAGATTACACTGTTGCTTAAAACACTCCTAAAAGACTGTTTGCATTCCTGAATTCATCTACTATATGTGTTGTCTTTAACAAAAGAAAGCTTACCATACAGTGTTCTAAATGTCAAGTGAAAGAGGCGTCTATAAGGAAGCCATTATGTATTCAGCATTATAAAATATGCACACGCCATTGAAATTCGGTATTGAGAATCTTGCAAAGTAAAAGACTATGTTGGAGGAACATTATTTAAATTGTTACTGTAAATAATAAACTGCAGTTATGGGAACTAAAATTGGCACATTTATTGCTCATTATCCTGTATTGCTGCTCGTCATGGCTGAAATGTCAGTGCTCTGCATTTGGAAAGTGACAGCTGGCGTGCTTATCAGATTGTGGACATGTATATATTCCAAGACTAAGCTGATAAATGACAGCTGTCACTGTCATCATATCCTTTAAAGAAATGGCAGTGGTGCATACGTCAAGTCAAAATAATATTGTGAATGCTACAACAGAACATTTGTCCGAGAGTTGAACATGGGTGCTTAACTTCTATGTGTTTTTTTTTTTGCTTCATATTTTCAATTTATTCTTGCTTTGACTTAGTATTACAAGTAGAATGTATGAAAATATTCATATAATTACTTGCAGGATAACTTTATATCGATAGCTTAAATTCCACTCACTCATAGATAGGCCGCAGTCTTAAACATGATAGCTGTCTTGCTATGCTGCAAATGCAGAGATAAATTCTGGCTCAGGTAAAAACAATAACCACTGCCAACCATAAGAATTCATCTAACATTGTACCAAGGCAGAGAGGTTTGTTGGGTTCTATTTTATTTTTTCTAAGCAACATTTTCAGTATCTTCTTTTTCTAAGAAGCAAGATGATTTAAACATATAATTTCTGGGTGAAGGATTAGTTTTCACAAAATATCATGAATCTCCTTTTGGTATACAAATACTATATTTATCATTAACCAAAACTGAATGAAAGACATCGCAGAAAAAAGCATATAAGAAATAAGTGTTTGGAAAGTTGAGAAAACATGCATAAAGCTATCCAAATTAGAAGACTCCATTCGTTAGAGATTATACCAAGACTCAGAATTATGATTGTCAGAGTCTTTTCAGGAAATGTACATTTCATGATCCTACATCATGGACCCAAGTCGCACCAACTTTTCACCACAGTTAGGTTTTACCAGTATGGACAAAAGTGCTCCAGGATATTGCTATAAATGTAGCACAAGGAACTCTAGGAAAGAAGGCACAAATTGAATTTATGACCCAATATGAAATGTTCAATTTAAAGCATGGAGTACACAAATTACACAGAAATGTATTAGAATTTTACTTCATTAAATTGCTGAGCTCTGCTGTGAAGGTATATGTGCCATCCAATTAGACATCTTTTGGTAGTGCATACATGTGTGTGTAGTATGGTAACAGATTTAATAGGGTGCCCTCTACGGGAATATGTATACCTACATTTTATATTTCATGAAAATTGCCATTGTTTATTTAATAATTGCCCATTTGGAGTTAGTGTGCCCAACACAGTTGATGTAGCAGTATAAATCAATGCCAAATTACATTGGGTATCCAAGTCCATCCATGCAATTAAAATGATTGTGAAAATGGAGTAGATAATATTCAGGGATAAAAGGCAGATAATTAGTGTTCACTAGCTTGTCACATGACAATGGCAACAAGCAGCTCTGTCATCTTAATTATTGCCCACACAGTATTAAGAGGAACAGTTAATTACTCAGATGTTATTTCTCCACAGGTGGTTTACCCACATGCTATTTCTCCACAAATTGTGTACAATTTTTCAATGCATCTTAGTACATTTGAATTATTTGTGGAGTTAACATGTTGTTATATGCACTCATCTGTATACTTGCAAACCACAATTCTTCACCTGTGGCTTTTTCACAGAACAGTAGGCTGAATAAGAATCCTTGTAATAGAAATCCTCAAGAGACCCCACTCACTTATTCACTAGGCTTGAATAAGTAACCTATTTGTCTGCTTCATGTTCAACCTCAATTACTTATATGTTATGAAATAATTAGCTATACGAATTTATCTGTAATACTCTTATGCAGGATTATTTAAAATGTCTTGTCAAGGTCAAAGTTAGCTGCCTGTACAACTCCCTCAGGTACAGATATTACTTCCTCAAACTGATATTAATATAAGAAGTGACTATCTTCCTTCAACAAACTTGTATTGTTCTGAACCCTTTATGAAAGTTCATCAGAGTGATAAAACAAGTATCATTATTATTTTTTAAACAAGTATCATTATTATTTTTCTATAAGTTGTCAGACAATTTAGTTTAGGCTGATTCCTGCACTTTTGTTAGGATTTGAAGTGTTGCATTCCCTTGTGTGTTTGTATAACTTAGTACCAAAGTCTAGAACATTTCAGTTGTAAAGAATCTGTTATTAACAACATAACATGGTTTGAGTATGTTTGAATGGATTATCCCTTACATTGCATAGAAAACAGTTTTCAAATCACCTGGCCCCAAAATTTAACATTCTATAACTTTTTTTAATGCAATAGTTGAACCTTGCATAACTTTGTGGTTAGGCTGTAATCTCTGATAGACTAAAAATTATTTATATTTCATAGTTTTATGAAATTAACACTGAATTTATCTGACAAACTGTCTGTTTTATCAGATCATATACTAACAAGGCCATCACATTCACCATTCCCCTTTAGTTTTCTGACTAAATTGAGGATAAGCTCATTTATGCTTTTGACTTTTATATGATAATAGGAGGTTACTAAGCTATTGACCCAGAGATCGTTTTAAGCCTAGCCATTTCATACCAATGTAATACCATGAAAATGATAGTTGATACCAAAGATTGCATTTAGTGATAACTGCCCATGTCCAGGAAGGTTGTGGGCACTATCCCCGTTAAGAATTTATGGTGCCCATCCACTCATTCAGATGTCTCTTGTACTGCATGGGTGAATTTATGGTGCCCCATCCACTTGTTCAGGTTTCTCTTAAACAGTGTCATAGAGGTACTCTGTTTCTCATGAATTGGTAAGCCTGTTCCAAAGATGTGGCAGTCACTGGGAGATAAATCTGTCCCTCCAGCATGTCCTATTTAAATCTCAGGCCATATTTAACTCCCGGGTACACTGTAGCCCTAAACCCATTTGATTTATGGATATGCAGCAAGTTCATTAGGTTTGCATTCAGTTTGAGACCATGACTAATAACACCAGTCGTTGGTCTACATAAGACCCTCCTGGAGTATACTGACATTATTTGGGGATTCAATGATTGCACCTAGTTTTCAGTCATCTGCAAACTTAGCCATAACGCCATAGTTTTGATTGTACTTCTGAGAAGTATATACCAAACAGTAGGGAGCTCAGCAATGACCCCTGTGGCACCCCACTGGTAACAGGTCTGCTGGTTGATGAGGAGGCATCCACTTTGATAGTGTGTGCTGGTTTGTGAGCCAGTTGATAACCCATCTTACAACAAAGGGGTTTGCATTCAGTTTGCTAAGTTTATTGGTAATGTCAGAGTGTGGGATTGTGTTGAAAGCCTTTTCCAAGTCAAGGTATGCTGTGTGCACAGATTTGCCCTCATCAATGACCTTGGTCACACTTTCAAAGTAATCCACCAGATTTAACAGGCAGGATCTGCCCTTCACAAAGCTTAAGTTCCAGGGTATGGCGGTCACCTATGTCTTTAGTTATGAGGTCCATAATGATACTTTCCTTGGCCTTACAGATAAGGCTGTTCAGGCTTATGGGTTTGTAATTTCCTGGGTCTGTTGCTACGTCACCTTTGTGGAGGGGAATAACTGTAGCTGTTCTCCATTCAGCAGGAACAAAGCTTGTGGTTAAGGCTACAATTAGTGGTGATGCTAGTGCATGTTTTAGCCTGTTTAGAAGACAGCCTGGGATGTCATCTAGTCCCACAGAGGCTGTGTGTTTTTTGCCTTGGACTAGGCTTTGATGACCTGCTCTTTGGATATGTAGGGTGCAGGGGGAGGGGGGTTGTTGTAGGTTAGGAGGGGATAAGAGTGACATTTTCACCAAACCTATTCACTAGCAGGTTTGCCATCTCTGTGGTGTCACTGTCTGTGATCTGGTTGATCAATAGTTCTGCACATTACTTACATAGCTGTAAAAGGCCTTATGGTTATCTTTGGCAGTAGTTGCCAGGCTTCTCTCAAATGAGATCTTGGGGGATTTGACAAGTTGTCTTATTTGCCTGCTGAGGCTGAGGAGCGTGCTTTTCCATTGTTGGGGCTTTGTGCCTTTGTTTTCTTGGGCAGCAATTTTTTGTGTTTAAAATAGCAAAAAATAAGAGCAAAAATATGAATAAAATATGTAAACCAAAACAAACGTATGGCTGAAGGTGCAAACGGTCTTCTTTAATAAAAATAATAAAGAAATAAAACAGAAACAAGCGCTTTCTCTGTTTTATTTCTTTATTATTTTTATTAAAGAAGACCGTTTGCACCTTCAGCCATTTGTTTGTTTTGGTTTACAACTTTTTGTGTTTATTGCAGAGTTGTTTGATGCAGGATGTCCACCATGGCATCTTGTTTTTACTTGGGGCTCTGGCTCTGATGCTTTCAGGTACAGTTGAGATTATACACTTATGCAAGTGATTGTACAGGGCTTTAGTGCAAGCTTCAGCGGCATTACCACTTTTGGCTTTCGGAGGGACTTGGGATACATTTATACCTTCACCTAGGAGAGTATAGTTTTCCTTTGGTGAAGATTTTTAGTCTGATTTTACCCTTTGTGAGTTCTGGTGTTAGTATCAGCTTGAAGGTGACTGATTTGTGGTCAGTTTTAACTAATGAAGGTCCAAGAGTTGCAGCAGTGCACATGTTTGACATGTTGGGGAGGACCAGATCTAGAATGTTTGTTCCCTTGGGGGTATGGACAATTTGTTCCAAGGCATTTGAATTCACATAGTTGAGGAACTTTTGTGCTGGCAAGTTTGGGCTAGCGTAGGTTTCCCAGTTGATGGTGGGATAATTGTAATCTCGCAAAACCTGTGTATTCAGTAAAATTTGGATTGTCTTCAGTTTTATTAAATAGGATTTGTGGGTGACATGACCCATAGAGGGGGACATATAACTGGCTAAGATTTGAATAGGGGTCTTACCCACCTACAACCTGGACCTGGAGTAATACCATAGAGTTGTCCAGTCTAACTAGACGAGAGGTATATTTCTCTCTAATATAGAATGAAACACTGCCTCCTTTGGTTTTCACACATTCATTTTGCAGTCTAAAGGTGTGGAAGCCATTGTAGCCTTGCAGGGCTGGGGGTACTCTCCGAGGCCTTAAACCAGGTTTCTGTGACTGCACAGACATCTACATCTTTCTAGTGATAGAAGTGCTTCCAGGGAGTGCAGTTTTTGATTTAAGCTCCTAGTGTTTAACAGCATGACCCTTATTTTGTTTTGATTGGTTAATTTTACATTGGTAATGTTTTTGAGACCTTGCGTAAAAAAGGCACTATGGGGGAAGCAAGAGCCTTTGCCAGGAGCCGAAAGCCTAGAGGTGCCAGGTGCAAACTATCTCTGGAAAACCAGTGAGGTTTGTTGGCCATAGGTTTCCAGGCTGACAGGAACTGGATCCCCTTTGAATGACACCAGAACTATGCCACTTATTGAAAACAACAAAAAATGCTTTGGTTTGATATAGGTAGATTAAAGGTAAAGCTGTGGGCGTCTCCTCTACACTGTCTTATGTCAAGATGATTTGTGGGTTTGTATGACCATGAATGTGCATATGAAGATAATTTCTGTTGGACCCAAGTAGTTTGCTACTATAGATATAAAGATGATTTGATCTTGTGGAAAGGAGATACCCATGCAGCTAGTGCATTTACTAATGACACGTTTAAAAATAGATTTGCTTCAACATTTGTTTATAACATTTAATTGAGAATGGTTAATATTTTTGATATTTGCATTGAGGGTAAGGTTGGACAAGAAATATGAACTAATATATGAAGGAAACCTTCAGCTTCAGGAAATATTTCAGATGCATTCAGTCATCATCCTAGACATACTGTTAATGCACTTTCAATGGTTAGTATACTAGAGGAAAGAAAACTGGTAGCGATTACAAACAATATAAGAAGTAAAACAGATTTTATGTACGTGTTTGGAGAGGGCATGATCATGATGGTGTGATAGCATACTGGAATGCCACTATCAAACCAAGGAAAAGTTATTAAAGGAAGAGAGATTTTACAGAAAAATGGGTGATACTAAATGGAAATCAGAATATGAAGATGTTTTTGTTGTTATGGGTTCCCCATGGATTAAAATTTGGGAAAATTTGCTGAAATCATACCCATGCATCCCAGCTGCTCCTCCATTCTTGGACATAAAAGAGTTAAGGCTGTGTAAAAATCAACAGATTCTAATAAAGCTGATAAACAACTTCAAACATCTTATAGAATCCATAGATATAGAATTCATTTTTGCTCTTTATCAGCTGTTAAACTTAAATCCTAACATCAAGGTAAATAATAAAATGACAGACCTTCCACACATCTAATGCTGTTATGGTACCACCACAAATATCTTCCAAAAACAGCAACCAATGACCAAGCCAAGATATTTGTTTTAAAACAAGGTATTTAGTGTTTTTTGAAATGGATTTGTGTAAGCTATGTGAATTGGAATATTTTGAATGCTGACTTTTGTTTTTCGGTTCCTAAAATGATGGACCTTTTTAACTTTGTTAATCAAAAAGTTAACTAAAGACTTCTTAATCTCTCCTGAAATCTCCCCTGAACAAATTAGAATAAGCCTTAACCTTCCAAAAGGGTATTTACCCACAATAAATCAAATTCTTAATCTTCTCCAGTCCAAAATCACAAACGCACATTACTTGGAAGACAAACTCTCCTTAATGAAAAATCTATGGAGTATTCTAATCTCTAATAAAACTATTTCAAATTCATAGAAGATTATTCTAAATAACAAATTCCACACTAACTACCTAATATATACTTACTGGTTCATCAACGATCCTCTTAACAGAAATTAAATCACCTTAGATAATGTACTATATTCCAATCAAAAACATATTCCCCTCAAAAAAAAACATTCTCTACACAGTTTATGATTAACAATGCCTACTTAATTCCAAACTAACAGGCCAAATGTTACCCTGGTGCTCTGGAATTATGTACTGCTTGTTGAGATATTAAAGCAGACGTACTTCACATCTTATGGCACTTGAAGTTCTCTAACAACTGGTGGTTACAACTGATCTCCAAGCTTCCTCCTTTGGATATAAAAGCATTTCCATTTCCAGCTCTTGAAAGTTTGCCATTTGCCACATTCTGCCATACAGATTAAAGGGTTATAAAATGAAAATTTTGATAACCATTTTCACGTTACTCAAGTAATATATTACAAAAAAATTAGAATGATCTCAAATCACTTAACTGGAAAACATTTACTGAATTAGTAATAATTTATACTAAATGTTTTACATTAAGACTACACAACTCCAGTGCTAAGGAATTACAGTGATCAATATCAAAAAAGGGGTCTATATCACTTCAGCGAACCATCACCTCAATGTACAGCATTTCATCAGAAATGTCATTCATCGAATTCCCCTCATGTGGGGGGCACAACCCCCCTCACCCCCGTTAATTATATATACCAACTCAGACATTGCACTACAGTAGGGAAAGGGCAAATTTCCTGATCCTCTCTGTACTGCTATCTCAGTATGAACAGTTCAACAAATGGCACGTTCAATGTAATTTCACTGAAAATGCCGTTTGATTAACTGATTTTTCACTGAACTGATAAGGACCGCAAAAAAAGTTGTAACACACAGATTCATAGGTGTGTACTAGGCTAACGGCCCTGCAGCCTTTACAAGCGTAGCCCATAGCCCATTCCAACTCCATATTCCCACTGCCCATGCTGTTGAAATACTTGGGTAATTATCTCTTCTCTATTGTAAGGGAGTTAGTTCATTTATTATATAGTTACATGACTAACACTTGTTTTTACTTTCATTGCCTTGCCAACCATTTAAGCTGGGATGTATATAGTGTATATAGATACATTTGTATGCTATACTTGTTCAACACTTTATTCAAGCTGGATTTGTCTGTGTTATATATGTGCTGCTATCAAATGATAAAAACAAGTAAAAATATTAGAAAAATATGTTTTTATTGTTTAACTTAACACACAGGTGATCTATTTAAAAACATTAGTAAAACATGGGGCATACTGAAAAATGATACCTGCTTAATAGAAATGCTTTCTGATATGTTTAAAGCTTCTTTTAAGAGAGGCGGGAATATTAAAACATTTAAGTCCATATTTTTTAAGAAGCCTAAAACGAATGCCAGAAAAATGAGGCGTCACCACCAGGATAGTTATTCCCTATGTTCGTGTATTTCTCAGAGTTTTGTGGATAAAATATTCCTGGTAATAAATATTAGATTTTAAAGTACAGGTAGATTTAATTTCAATACCACAGGTGTAAATTATGCTTTAACGTGTCTCTGAAAAAAATTATATTGCACAAACAAGTAGAAAAATTAAAACAAGATTATAAGAACATTTTAGGGAAATTAAAAGACACTATTTGGAGAGTTCAATTGCTATAGACTTTCAAAGTTGTATGAAGGGAACACAGTGGGTTTGAAAGCAACTGTTTTTGAGAAATACCAAGTTAGTACAAGGGAAGACAGATCAATAAAGGACTATTTGTTATATAGGTAAAGTGCATATATTATCAGGTTTTGTACAATGAGTCAATAATGAAATTTATTTATCTGACATTTCTTTACCAGAAAAGTCTGAATGGACCAAAAATTGCCCACTTTTAGAGGAGGCGCAAGATAATAGTGCATGATAGTTTTTTTTTATTTCTAATATTGGCTTACTTATTGAATAATTATGATATATATAAATATACAATATATCAAGGGTCCAGGGAAGTAAATAGTGTGGGAAGAAATAGCCAGGGAATTATGGCTAGGCTTGTATAGGCCCTAGGGCTGATAGCCTAGTACTAACCTATGAATATATAATATAGCGATATATATATATATATATATATATATATATATATATATATATATATATATATATATATATATATATATATATATATATATATATAGAGAGAGAGAGAGAGAGAGAGAGAGTCTTCACTCCTGTCAGGCTTTGCTGTGGTGCTAGAGAGATGTGTGTGTTAAATAAAGGTTCCTTGCCTTGAAGAAATTTTTATTCATGTAAAATTATGATGAAAAAGGATCATACCTACCTTAAATTTTATTTGGTTTGCATATTGCCACCCACATGTACTAAGACATTAGCTACCCTGTTTCATTTAGTTTGAAGACTGCATACCACACAGCGTGACTGACTGATCACAATTGCGCTCTAATGCATGCCGACTGTGAAAAGCTGGTATTGCATTTGCGGTCAAACCAGAGTGCTGTAATGCTCATCTATTCAATTAGCTCAATGTTTTGCTTCCATGCTTTACATCAGTTTACATATAGGTACATAGGTAAGTACTAGGCTAGCTGCCCTTGTGGGGGTCATTTTAAACTTAGTCAATTTTTATGTTTTTGTGCTTGTAATAACCTTTCATTTCACTGCAAATTGGCCTTATCCCTCTCCCATTGTCAATAATAAAATATTGTCCTGGTCCCCTTCAATAAAGACATCACACCGAATGACATTTGATGACCTTTATTAAACTTCCATAAACGTAACTTGTCAACCAACATTTAATTACAACTGAAACATAGTATAGTTATTTTAATCACAGAATAAACATCCAGATAATGTTAATCAGGACACCGTGCACTCATCCTGACCCAGTAAGCAGCGCCCATACCTCTACTCACTTACTTTATGAAGCAGCATCCCAGTACTCACTTCATTTACCATTGATTGAATTACCCATCCAGCCAAATAAGCAGTGTCCTTACCTCCACTAGCTTATTTTATTTGCCAAGCAGTGACCAACTGCTTCCTTTCCTTTCCCAACTCATTGTAATGAACATCCAACACCAGAGGGGGGAACAGAAGAGGGCAAGCCTGCCTCTCTTCTCCACCCACCAACCCGATGAGGCTACTCCCCCCTTTCTCCTACCAAACTTGCAACAACCCATCGGCTCATTAAAAGGTCTTAAGCCAAGCATCATTCGGTGGACACCCCCCTCTCCAACCAAACTTGATATGTGTTTCTACACCTCCCAAAACCTATCACATAATTATCCAATGAGGCCAATTTTGAATAAAATCCCTTCACCAATGCAAAATTTACCAGCCATAACCTCATAATGAAGCATAACCCTTGAATCTTAAATAGACTCTCACTTAACTACCAGTAATAGCTCCGCAATGATTTCCAGTTCATTATCTGCCACTTGCACTACCAAATACTAAGTCCACACCACGAAAACCCCACACAAGAACAATTGCACAATTGTGTGCAACTGCAGTCCTGTTTAACTGCCCAATGTACCTATTAATATTCAAATTGAAAACTCCATTCCAATCAGTGCTGTAGCAATCCTCATTACCAACTTTGATACAACATCCAATGACATCCTACATGTTCTAACCAACAAAACACCCTGCAAAGACTGATATCCTATATCCATGTATATACCTACCATGTAATCCACCAGAAATCTAAGTCCAATGCAGCCCAAAATAAGTTAATGTAAGTGACATACCATCATGCCCAACTGCAACTCGCCCTTCCACCCAACTGATCTCCTAATGATTAAATGAAATTATGTTTATAATGAATCAATTGCATAGTCATCCTGGCATCCTACTCACTACCCTTACACTGCAACAAACACTGCAACAAATATCTGACATCTAAGTCTACCTTATTAATGACTTCAATCCCATGAAAGACCACACAATTCATGGCCATGTCCCTCCTGGGTAAGGGCAACATGTGCTGCATGTGAAATAAGGAACCTTAACTACCTGAACTTGGCTAAGCTGAAAGCACCACAGGGCCTTTAGGCTAGTAGCGGCCCATGATCCTGGAATTGGTGCGAATCATCCCCCCCCAGTGGGAACCCCAGACTCCCCATAAACAATCCCCGACCCTGCAATACCCTGCTCTGAACATACAGTTTCCTCCCTTGTCCCTACACCACCAAAAGTACACTAAACCTGATGTATCTTATTGAGTACCAATTGAAGTATGAACCATCTACCGTATTGTTCACCACTCCAGTAAGCAAAACTCAACCCCAGCAGTACCACTACCTTTCAAGTCCACTTCTTTAGGCCACTGAGCATTACACAGTCTGCACTTCCTCTGCCTGTGCCTTCATTGCACACCACTCTACCGCAAGAACCTCCATCACCTTTTGAGACTGCTGCCTTCATCTCACTGGACAGACCCCATGCTACTCTTCCCACCTTTTACATTTGCTTCTTTCAGGCTACTGATTGCTGCCATTCTGCACTTCCCAGACCTATAAAAAGAAAAAAAAAATTGCAAGTCCAATACACACATACCAAAAAACTTCTGCTTACAGCCCTTCCCCTTGAAGCACCATCTCTTTCCTGCCTGTTGAAAGCAGTTTACCTACATCTGGCTGAACACCCATACTTGGCCTGTAACAATATGTTATCCTGCGAAAACATCTTATGCCTTTATATACCAATGACTGAAATTACACCTTGATCATAAAATACAGACATCTTTTATTACGGTTTACTTCATTCTGCTGTATTAGCTTATCCTGCCTAGTCTTTAATAGCCTCTTGCACATTTTAAAACCTAACCAGTTAACTGAAATGCCAATAGAAGTGGGATTTGTAATGGATGCCAATAATGAACTGACGAGGTGAAATATACTATGAAATCCAACTTATTGGTGTAATGTAGCTATCCCAATAGGTGTACTGTTGGACAACTGTATTGCCCTGGTCCTAAGTATGTTAGTAGACCACCTTCTTAACATTTGGTCTCCATTAAATATGCTGTCAGCTAAGCAAAAGGAACCATTCCAGTACCCACTTAACATATTTACCAATGAACCTATGTTTTCGCTGAATAACGCATTTTAGTGCTCTTACTTGGGATCTTGTGTTTAATACAAGAAATACTGTTAGATTATGAATTTAGAATTTTCTTTTTCCTCAACGAATGCTTCACCAACCAGGACTAGATTAATTACTTGGGCCACTGAAAACTGTAATCCACCCCCAATGCAAACCTCAGCATCCTCCCCCATTTGCATCCTACATCTGACTGCACCCCACCTCTGAACCTTCCCATGGCATCACCTCTACCAAATGAAATCCCATCTACAATCTTCCACCAAACCAAGGCGTTGCACAGCACCCCAGCCACCAAATGATGCAGCAGCACACCAGAAGATATTACCAAAGCCAGCCACCACTAGGAAGCTAGGCTAGAAGGTTCTGCTTTAGCAGGAATTGACTGAAGGGTATTAAATATGAATGTCAAATGTCTGTCCTCATTTCCTAACTGAAGTCTTTGAGGAATCAGCATTAGCTGCCAGAAATCCTCCAATGTTATCAACAGCCAAAACCTGAAACAAAATTAACTAATTCTGTAAATCCACAGTTGATAGGTATGCAGAGAGTCTTCAACCCCCCCCCCCCACTGCCATTACGGCTTCCAATGCAATTAACCAGGTGTGACGGATCCACACAGTTTACCTGATTTTTGATGCCCTAAGCCATTGAACTGCTGTGTGTTTATAGGTGTGCTTAATGTTAGATTGATATGCTGTTAATTAAATAAATACATGATATGCTGCTTAATATTATAAATCTAAAAGAATTATGCTTCAAAGGCAAGCCTTGCACACTGATGCTGGCATAACTAAACTTTAGTTAACCTTTGGAGTTGTTTGCCAGTTTAAAAGTTGTTTACCAGACAGAGGGGGATTTTAAAGAGGAACTATACCACAGGTGTGTGGGCAAACGGCTTTCTGAAAGGAGGAAGTAATGTATAAAACTAGACATTACGGGGCTTGTTGACAACTCAGAAAATGATTTGTAATGTTTTAAAAACAGTTCATTAGCTCATGAATAAACTGGTGATCTAAATATCATCAGCTGAATGATTACCTAATGGCCTAGGTGTAATTAATTAAACCTATTGACCCTATGCCATGCTCAAACCTATAAAAGGCTCAGAGGTTGGTAATAGATTGGAACTCATTATTATCCGGATCTGATTGAAGCAAGAGCCTAAACTGAGCATACAGCATTTTCTGCCAGTGTCGGCCCTGTCTTGACTGAACAGATAGCTGTACTGAATAGGTTTGGAGTCCCCCTATCAGTGGCAAAGATGATTCTCTTTTTGCATATGCTTGTATCCGGATCTGATTGAAGCAAGAGCCTGAACTGAGCATACAGCATTGCCTGCCAGTGTCGGCCCTGTCTTGACTGAACAGATAGCTGTACTGAATAGGTTTGGAGTCCCCCTATCAGTGGCAAAGATAATTTTTTTTTTGCATATGCTTGTAAGTACATGATTTAACAGTTTTTATAATTGTTAATGTAATAGGTCATAGGTTAGGTTTTGCATAAGTACAAGATTTAACAGTTTTTATAATTGTTAAGGTTTTGCATATTAATGTGATAGTTTTTTTTTGCATATTGACTAGTCAATTGCTTTTTTGTTACAAACCTTAATTGTTAAAAGCTAAAAATAAAATTGCTAACGTTTGAGCCTTGGTCTCTTGTGTCATCTCTAATACTGTATTAACCACAGAATTTAGTAACCTGACCAGAACAGCTGGCGTAGTCGGCAAGGTCTGTGGTTTGCAGTAGATATGTCACAACAGCCAATGTTTTTTCCATTTAAGCACCTAGGTGTAGGGTTAAATAAGAAACAATCTGTAGATGCCAAAAGTAAGGGAGGGGCAAATGTTAAATTTCCAGCATTGTTTGGGAAATGGGACCCCCTTGCTAAGGCATTGAGTCAGGTTTCACCTCCACCTTCCCCAAAGTCCTCACCAGTAAACCCAGTAGACCCTGAGGAGCTGGCAAAGGCCTTATCAGGTTTAAAATTGGAGAATAAGAGAAAGAAGGTGAAGGAGGGAGTGGGAGCAGCTGGATGGCTGTTCTTTGAAGCAATACAGGAGTCCCTCTTGGCTTGGTTTCTTCGGGTCTGGGATACAGGGGGAAAGGTGGTGTCACTGAGTGATAAAGAGATGCACCAGTGTGCCTGTTTAGTATTTCACCCCCAGCTGAAGCAGAAAGGAAGAAAATCAGATCTTTCAGGAAAACAAACCCCTGCAAAAAGCCCAAACAGAAGTACCACTGAAGGGAAGAAAGGGTGGAATCAGTTGTATCCTGACATCCCCACTGATAAGGAGCTAGCACAATGGCAGAGGGGAGAGTTTACTGATAAAAGAGATTGGGGAGAGAAGGGGTGAAAAACCCCAATAAAAAAAATGGAAGCAAATTGACTAAAAGGCGGGTCCCCAGTAGCTAGAGGCACAGTTAGAGCCATTACACCTGGGGACCGACGCCCCTACGTGCCTCTTACCATTTTTTGGAGGGGAGGACCACAACACGTAATGGCTTTAGTAGATACTGGATCAAAAATAACTATTTTTGCAGGCAACCCCCGTAAATTCCGTGGACAGTCTGTGGAGCTTGATGGATATGGGGGGGCAAAGACGATAGGTGTCAAAACCAAAGTAAAAATAGCCTTTGGGGATGGTATTCCTAGTGCCATTGTAGCAGTGATAGCTCCTGTACCAGAACACATTTTAGGAATAGATGTTCTAAAGGGTAGGACCTTAAAAACTACAGTAGGGCCATTTAGATTTGGAGTACGGCACTGTTCAGTCAATGCAGTCAAGGCTGTTGTTCGAGGTGATGCCAAGTTGGAACCTTTGTATATTCCCACACCAAAAGTGGTGACCAACATCAAACAATATCGTGTTCCAGGGGGCCATTCAGAAATTACTGAAACAATCCAGGAATTACTTCGTGTTGGCATACTCGAACCAACTGTGAGCCCATTCAATAGCCCGGTGTGGCCTGTCAAAAAACCTGATGGTTCCTGGCGTATGACGGTAGATTATCGGGGCTTGAATAAGGTGGCTCCACCTTTAACTGCAGCAGTGCCGGACATTGTTACCATTGTAGAGAGACTTTCTTCTTCTGCTGGGCCGTACCATGCAGTTTTAGACTTGGCAAATGCTTTCTTCTCCATACCTATAGCAGAAGAGAGTAGGGCTCAATTTGCATTTACCTGGGAGGGGAGGCAATATACCTTCCAGGTACTTCCACAAGGATATCTACACAGCCCAACCCTTTGCCATGGGCTGGTGGCCAGAGATCTGGCTAAGTTGCAGTTAAATAAAGTGACTGTATTCCATTACATTGATGACATCCTGATTACAGGAGAAAAGCCGGATGTGGACATTGCATTAAAAACAGTAATTAAACACCTTCAGAGCCGAGGGTGGGCAATAAATAAAGATAAAACACAGCAGGGAACATCAGTAAAATTCCTGGGTATGATATAAAATGGAGCAAAAAGAGAAATACCTGCATCGGCCTTAAAAAGCATTCAAAAGATTGCAGTCCCAAAAACAAAACAGCAGGCACAAGCCTTTTTGGGAGCAATGGGCTTTTGGAGAGCATTTGTACCACACCTTGGGCAAGTTTTACGACCTATTCACTATGTGACTAGAAAAAAATGTAACTTTCAGTGGGGTCCTAAACAGCAGATGGCCTTCGAGAAAGCGAAAAAAGCCTTGCAACAAAGTGTGGGACTGGGTCCAATAGACCCACAGCAACCTTTTCTTTTGGAAGTGACTGTTGCTAATAATGTCATGTCCTGGGGATTGTGGCAAAAGAATAATGTGGGAAAGAAAAGACCACTGGGATTTTGGTCTAAATCCCTGACCGGAGCACAGACTAGATACAGCCCTCTCAAACAGCATGTACTGGCTGTATATACTGCCTTGATTCATGTAGAGGGGCTGACCAAACAACAGACGGTGACAGTGAAAGTAGACTACCCAATCCAGGGGTGGTTATGAGACAATACTCTGATGACTTCTACTAAAAGCTGGGAAGAGCGTTGTTTGCAGTGACTACCAAACCCACCTTGACATGGAATTTGACCAGCACAAAATACATCAGAACTGTTTGTAGATTAAACTGTGACAGACATCCAGAGAAATGCACTGCCAATCCTGCTGGGGGCTTATATCAGAGACTGAATAAATCAGGATTTTCTCTGGCTGAGTCTCCATTAGATTCTTCCTGCATAGCCGAATTTCAAAGGGAAAACAGCACTGCAGAAACCAGATCTCCAAATTTGGAGATATATGCTATGGACAACAGTTCAACTGTATTTAATGGTTTAGGACATATAGTAAGATATACAAGAAAATGCAAAACTGTAAGTAGTGCTAGAATTGTTCAGCATATTAAAATGATAATTAATATGACCGCAGTAGATATCACTACTAGACATTCACAATGCAAATCCACCAACTTATGGCCAATTAACTCCCTACGCTTAAAACATAAGCGTTACCAATATAAAAAAAACAAACGTGATGTCACAGAAATAATGGGAACTGCTTTAAGAGCGGTTGGGACAGGTACAAAATTTCTGAATAGCATAGACATTGACACCTTGAAAAGTAAATTAAGCCGTCTAGGTGGAGATCTAAACATGGCTTTTAAGCTATTAGCTGATCATGATCCCGAGCTTGGTCAAAGAACAGTAAATAGTGTTATAACTCAAACTGTCATGTGGAGATGAATAAATCATGCTAATATGTATACAGAACAGGTTTTGAACAACCTTACTACAAAATTAAATCAGAGCTTTTGTATTTTATCCCAATTGGCTGCCAATCAGCAGTACCTGCAGTTCTTTCAAGTGTGGGGGGCAAAACGACCAAGCCATTGGCAAAATGAATTGCGATTGTATAATTGGTTAAAACCATTAGATTTCACATGTGAAAATGACTCTTGCATATTAATCTTTAATTATCTTGCTAGTAAAAAGGGAACAAAACAAGTTTGTCCATTTGTAGCATTGCCTCTGCAATTCGAAAGTAATTGGTGGGTGCCTCAAATAAAATCTAATCTCATTGATTATAATGATATGCCCATTGATTTAGCAGGATGTAAGACCTGGCCCCAGGGGTGGGTGTGCATGCTAATTAAAAGAAAGCCTCATCCATGTTTACATAATGGGACTGGAGAATGTGCTTGGCATAAATATATAGTAAATGGGACAGACATTTATCAACTCAATGATACCACAGCTTGTGTAGTATCCTCCTGTAAGCTGGCATGGAGTGACGGAACAATCACAGACAGTGGAGCACATTGTAAAAGTAATGTACATGCAATCATTGATTTTTGTACTGGGGAATTGATCAGATTGACTAAATAGATGGACATCACATTAAATGCTAGCATAGAACCATTGCACACTTTTAGATGGCCATCTCTAGTCCACCCGGACTTTAAACAAATTAAGCAGGAAGGGCAAGCTGTACTGCTCCTGCTAAATAAGACTTTACATAATGCGCATCAAACTGTAATTAAAATAATTAAAGACAAAGGTACCATTCTTCAAATTGCAAACAAAATTCAAGACATGTCTGTTTCACATTGGTATGATATTTTTATGTGGTCACCAAAGGCTTCTGCCTGGTTTAACTTGCTTTTACACCCTTTATTGCTGACCACAATAGTTTCAGTGTTGTTCTGCTTAATTTCCTACTGCATTTATTGTAAGGTCATAAAAAAATACAATAAAATGCTGTCAATTTTGCACATTATTAGAAGCACACAGCGATCATTGCTTAGTGCAAGGGGTGGCCTGTGACGGATCCACACAGTTTACCTGATTTTTGATGCCCTAAGCCATTGAACTGCTGTGTGTTTGTAGGTGTGCTTAATGTTAGATTGATATGCTGTTAATTAAATAAATACATGATATGCTGCTTAATATTATAAATCTAAAAGAATTATGCTTCAAAGGCAAGCCTTGCACACTGATGCTGGCATAACTAAACTTTAGTTAACCTTTGGAGTTGTTTGCCAGTTTAAAAGTTGTTTACCAGACAGAGGGGGATTTCAAAGAGGAACTATACCACAGGTGTGTGGGCAAACGGCTTTCTGAAAGGAGGAAGTAATGTATAAAACTAGACATTACGGGGCTTGTTGACAACTCAGAAAATGATTTGTAATGTTTTAAAAACAGTTCATTAGCTCATGAATAAACTGGTGATCTAAATATCATCAGCTGAATGATTACCTAATGGCCTAGGTGTAATCAATTAAACCTATTGACCCTATGCCATGCTCAAACCTATAAAAGGCTCAGAGGTTGGTAATAGATTGGAACTCATCATCATCCGGATCTGATTGAAGCAAGAGCCTAAACTGAGCATACAGCATTTCCTGCCAGTGTCGGCCCTGTCTTGACTGAACAGATAGCTGTACTGAATAGGTTTGGAGTCCCCCTATCAGTGGCAAAGATGATTCTCTTTTTGCATATGCTTGTATCCAGATCTGATTGAAGCAAGAGCCTGAACTGAGCATACAGCATTGCCTGCCAGTGTCGGCCCTGTCTTGACTGAACAGATAGCTGTACTGAATAGGTTTGGAGTCCCCCTATCAGTGGCAAAGATAATTCTCTTTTTGCATATGCTTGTAAGTACATGATTTAACAGTTTTTATAATTGTTAATGTAATAGGTCATAGGTTAGGTTTTGCATAAGTACAAGATTTAACAGTTTTTATAATTGTTAAGGTTTTGCATATTAATGTGATAGGTTTTTTTTGCATATTGACTAGTCAATTGCTTTTTTGTTACAAACCTTAATTGTTAAAAGCTAAAAATAAAATTGCTAACGTTTGAGCCTTGGTCTCTTGTGTCATCTCTAATACTGTATTAACCACAGAATTTAGTAACCTGACCAGAACACCAGGCGCACAGAAATAGGCCTATATGAAGCCCTGCCTGGATGGAACAGAACAGAGATCTACTATAAGGAGTGTTTTGATAATCACTGAAAATGATTGGCACTTCTAAAACTGCAGTGGTTTAAACTTCCCAGATATGTTATGCCTTGTAATAATTAAATTGTGTCATGTATGCAGAAAGTTTGTGACCATACAGGATTTATTAAAATCAATTGTATGTATGTGTTGTCTTCACAACAGATAACTTTATTTTAAAGTATACACTAAAATAACTGTTAAGGAATAAACTATCATTTACTGTTTTTTTTTTTTTTTTTTTTTTTTTTTTTAATTAACATTTTCTTCCTTGAGAAGAACGGGGCTTCCCTAGCATCCATCAGTTGCCCTATGTGCTTGCAAGAACAGCCCTTGCCAAATGGCCATGCTTCTAAAGGCCAAAAGCAATTTGTCCCGGTCTGCCTTCAGAACCAAATCCCCCCTCCCCCCATACCCGCTAGTGCAACTGATGCGACAAATAGCAGAAACATCAAAACCTTGTCCTGCATCTGAAGGGCAAGCATCCGACCATCGTACAAATCCAGCACGGCAAAGCTGCCACTTACCTCCTTCTTATGCCAGCCCTCCCCCTTACACAGTATGTTAAGTTGTACCTCAGCAGCCCTACCCAATATCCTAGTGCAAGAAGGGCTGCAAACCAGAACCCCCAAGTCAGGAACACTTCACAGACATTGTCCCCACCCACACAAAGAGCCAGTGGAACTCATAAAAACTAGCAAAGTTAACAAAATAACAGGTCTTGCCTGCCTACGCTGAAGGTAAGAGCCAACTACAATATACATCCTGATTTCCAAACTGTGATCTGACATGATCGCCACTTAAACACACAATAATCAGAGGTAAGAATCTGACTGTACTGCAAAACACTGTACAACCATGGCGTACTCCTTAATATTCCCTGCCTCTTCATGAAGAAATTGCACAATTAAGCGATACGGCCACTCTGACAATTATTACCGTCATGCGCGTGCGCAGTGGCAGCCCTTACTTCATCTCACTCAGGACCCGGGAAAAAACAGCTAGCAGCTTCGAATGAGCACCTGTCTTGTAGTGATCAGCAACACATGGACAGACTTCACAATCAAAGCCAGTTCATCAAGGAACTAAAGACCCCACTGACCCCGCACACTCAACTGCTCATGAAGACACCCAAACCTCCCAACAAACCTTCACTAGCAAACATAAGCACTCCACAAAACTCAGTACAGCTGAAACACCTGCTACTCCAGACACGGCTGTAGCCACTCCTGCCTGCCATGCAATAGTTCTTAACTCTCTTTCCAACTCTCAATTTTTGTGAAGACAACTTCGTCAACAGCCCAAACAAAAATGAAGCTACCAGCCCACACATCCCCAATTCAACCGCACCATACTGCAGCCCACCGTTCATAGGTTGGTACTAGGCTATCGGCCCTAGCCATAACAATTCCCTGGCTATTTCTTCCCACACTATTTACTTCCCTGGCCCCTGTCTAGCAGGGTGACTGACATGATCCCCGGGGAGAATTTCCTTTCCCCCATCCAATCATCAAGGTTCCTTTTGAAGAGGGCCAAGGAGGTGCTCTGCTTGACATGTATGGGCAGTCTATTTCAGAGTCTGAGGAGTCTCTGGGTCAGGAACCTATCCCTCCAGCATGTTTTGTTTATTGTGATGACAAGATTTAGATCCCTGGAGCATGTGGCTCTGAGGGATTGGGATTTCTTTAAGTGTAGCATGTCCAACAGCTCTGGGTTTGATATGGCCTTGTATGTTAAGCAGAGATCGCCTCTGAGTAGATATGTGACAGAGTATAGCTGGAGTTTTTTAAGGCGGTCAGCATAGGGCATCTGCTTTAGGCTTGTGATTCTTTTAGTGAGGTATTTCTGTGGCCTTTCCAGTTGTTGCAGAGGTCTTAAGAGGTACATACCAAATGGGGCATTGTATTCTATAATGGGTCTAATGAGGGATGAGTACAGTGGGACAATGACCTCCTTTTTTCTGGATGAAAAGCCCTTAGTGATGAGGTGTGCCACATAGAAGGATTTCCTGACTGCTGTGGCGATGTGGTTATTGAAGGTGAGACCACTGTCCAATTGTGTCCCTAAGTCTCTTATCACACTTACGGTGTTTGATGTACTGCCACCTATGTGGTAATTCACAAGTACATGTTTTTTC
Organism: Protopterus annectens; assembly: GCF_019279795.1. NCBI lineage: Eukaryota > Metazoa > Chordata > Ceratodontiformes > Protopteridae > Protopterus > Protopterus annectens. Next base: position 269,353,328 of record NC_056726.1, on the reverse strand, counting down.
CCCAAAGGGGATAACTATACATTTCTTGGCATTGAGCTTGAGCCCATGGCTCTGGCATCAAGCATCTGTTTCTGTAAGGCCCTTTTGTAGAGTATCCACATCATTTGGGGATTCAATAATGGCTCTCTGTTTGCAGTCATCTGCGAACTTTGTTAGCCAGTCCCTTAGTGTTGGCCTGTACTTCAGAGAAGTAGATGCCAAACAAGAGTGGTCCCAGGGCTGAACCCTGAGGTACTCCACCCACTTGTCACTTGTCTGGAGATGGATTTGGAGTCTGCTACTATTACAGTGTGGGTTCTACCAGTAAGCCAGTTGGCAACCCATCGAGTGGTGTAGGGATTAATTCCCAGCTTAGTAAGTTTATCTATGATTCCAGAGTGGGGGGATTGTGTCAAAGGTGTCAAAGGCCTTGGTGATGTCCAGATAGGCTGTGTGGACTGCCTTACCCTCATCCATGGCTCTGGAGACTGATTCAAAGAAGTCAATCAGGTTCAGGAGACAAGATCGGCCATTCACGGACCCAAACTGGGTGGGGTCCAGTGTTTGAAGATTGCCAATATCTTTGTTTATAAGTTTCATGATAATATGTTCCATGGCCTTGCAGATCAGGCTCGTCAGACTGATGGGGTGGTAGTTCCCGGGATCCAAGGTGGATCCCCCCCTTGTGGAGTGGGATAACTGTAGCTGTGTGCCACTCACTGGGCACGAAGCCTGAAGTGCGGATATGATTAAACATGACACTTGGGTGAGGTGCCAGTTCATGTAGTACACAGCCTGGGATGTCATCTGGTCCCATGGGTGCTGTATTCTTAGCTTAGGAGAGTGCATTTTTTACTTGTGTGGCTATTACCAGAATCTGGCAATATTCCGATATTGAGATGGGCCGTTTAGGGGGTGAGAGGGGGGTGAAGTTGATACTGAATCGAAATGCCAGGGATATTGGCAATATCCTTGGGATTAGTATATTTAATGCCATTCTGTTGTAGCTCACAGCAGATCTGAGCATTGCCATTTAGATTCTTGATATAGTTATAGAATGCCTTCTGGTTGTCTTTGGAATCCTTGGCAATTTTATTTTCATAACTAGCTTTGGAGGATTTTACGAGGGATCTCAGCTTTTTACTGAGGCTGGTAAGGGAATTTTTTTGCATCGTGGGATTTTCCTCTTTTCTGCAACAGTTTCTTCCTTTTGTTGTAAAGTTTGTTTATGTCAGGGGACCACCAGATTGGCTTCCTTTTTTGGAGGAGAGCATCGTGGTTCTATTTGGGATGGCACGATTCATGCATGAGTGGATGTGCTCATACAGTGCCTTAGTGTAGGACTCAGCAGTCAAACTTTCAGTTCCCGTCTGCATGGGTGTCATGAAGTTTGTCACTTCTGACTTGAGTAGCATGAAGTTGGCTTTGGAGAAATTTTTTATGGAGGTTTCCTTACTGGGGTGAGTGGGGGTGGGATGTGGATGTTTAGGGTGATTAGCTTATGGTCTGATCTAACCAATGAGGGGGCGACCATAGGTGTGGAGCATTGATTTCCCATGTTGGTAATTACCAGGTCTAGGATATCGGAGCCTCTAGTGGGACTATGGATTAGTTGATCCAGGGCTTTGGAATTTATGAATTCTAAGAACTGTTGGGCAAAGGTGTTGGTACATGAGTAGTTTTCCCAGTTAATGGCAGGATAGTTGAAATCACCCAGTATTAGGGTGTTTGGTTGTATCTTAATATTTTCCAGTATGTTTAGAAAGTTGTAGTGAGAATCTTGCGGCATGGTGGGGGGATCTGTAGCAAGCTGCAATTTGGATTGCAGTCTTACCTAGTGTTAGTTGCACCTGGAGAATTTCAGATTCATTGTGTTGGGCAACTAGCCTCGTGGTGTGAATATCCTTAGTGAATATGGACATTCCTCCACCTTTAGTGTTTTGATCCTGGTTTGGTGGCCAAAAAAGTGTGGTAAGAGTTGTAGCCTGGTATTGCAGGGGTGCTCTCTGGAGACTTGAAGCAGGTCTCGGTTACTGCACAGATATCGATGTTCTCCATTTTTAGGAGTGCCTTGAGAGTGTGCATTTTGTGGTTTAAACTTCTGGCATTGAGTAGCATTACCTTCAGATTTTGCATGCTTGTACCTGTTATGGCGGTGGTTTTGTCCTTTGAACTTTGCCTAAAAAAGGCACTATAGGAGTGGCAAGAGCCTTAGCCTGTAACCTGAATCCATCTGCAGAAACCAAGAAATGTTACAGCAACAAATTAAACCATGTTAACTCCCTCCAACCACAATCACCAGCAAATAAATCAAATGGTATTACCCGAAAGGCCACCCAAGCAGCAATGACTTACCCCAAGTAAATAAATTGTCAGGGCCGAAAAACAGTAATCCACCAAGACCTCTCCAGCTCGCCTTTATAGCAACAAGTCAGCGTGCCCATCAAATGTTTTTTTTTTTTTTAATTAATAATTGCCGACACTTCTCCACACATGCACCGGAAGCAACCTCTTCCCCAAGGCACTCGCAACACGCGAAATGGCCATCGTAGCTCCCTCTGACCCACAAACCACCACTGAAATAAGCTGCGTCAGGAAATCCACCCAAAACTCCAGGGGTGAATAAAAGGAGGGGTATAACTACTGCAAAGGACTAAACAAGCTGGCAGCTTCCATGCCAACAAAGCCGCTTGTTTTTTTATTTATTTTTTTTCTTATTTATGTAATTATTTTTTAAGATTCCCTATTGACAGCAAGCAATTACAAACAGCTACCACCCAACCAATTAGGGGATTAAGCCAACTCACTCCAGAGCTCTACCATGAATGTACAACAGCCCAGCAGTGAGACAAAAGGGTTGCAGCACTTGTTAAATGACAACTCAGACCATGCACCCCTTTGGCCAAAATGACCCCAACATAAAAAAAAAAAAAAAAGAGCTCAAACCAACATCCCTGAAATGACCTAACTACTCAGCTGCCCCCTTTTATCGCCTTCCCCGCATATGCTAGCAATAATTAAGGCCAACCTATCCATCAGAATACCTTCAGGTCATCACGGGCGTAGCTTGTCATGGCAAGTTCATGCCAAAATGTGACCCTTTATCTAGTTACTCTTGCATAAACCCCTTAAGCCCCTCCCTACCCTTACCTCATTTCCTCCCAAAAAATCCTCACTCCCATTTTAACCCTTACCTCCCCTTAACCCTCAACTCCCATTTATAGTTATCTAACCCCACCCCCACTGAAGATGCCCCAGGACAAAATGGTTTGTTGCCAAACCTCATTTACCCTTAATGAGAATAACTGGGATTATACCATAGATAATTTGAGGGGACCCATGCATGGGATAAAACATTTAGGAATGGCCACCGTCAATTGGTAGTACAGGGGCATCATTTAATAATGAAATATTGAAATTGGTATCTGTACTACAGTTTTGCTTTTTTTTCCCCCAAGATGCATTTTTGTGAGCTGATTGTCCTGTTGCTGTAGCCTCCCCTCCATAATCATTCACCAAAGATGATTCAGGGACTGTTCATTTTGCTTAGTTCAAAAAAGTTGGGACGCCATTCCCTCCTGTTTTTGTTACTGCTTTCTGGAGGTACTCTAGCTGAATTTACTTATTCAGCCCATCAGGCCTTCAATGGAAGAATGCTTTGCTACTACATACCCCAAGCTCCTGCTAGCTCTGACAAACATTAAGAAGTTTGTTTCTCTTCTTATTGCCATTTGTCATCAATATAAAACCACAAAGACATCACAAGGAGTTTAGGTTAAAATACATTTATTATCTAGATAGACTGGCAGCACACCTAAAGTAGCAACAACCTTAGACTAGCACTAGGTAACATGGCACACAAAGAAAATAAATACACGTACCATGTAACAAATCTTCTGGCACATTCCTTCCACACACAGTTCACATTTTAGACTGACAGTAGAAATATGCCACTATTACTCGGAGATAGTTAGTCAGCATATCTGCCACATTCTGTACTTTCTCATGGCTTCATATGAATAGTTACACAAGCAGTACACAAGGGAGCAGAGAACAGACCTATTCCATTCATTTCTTTCAAAACAAAGTAGCACTATAAGACCTATCTAGCTTATAACATATTTTTTGGAACTATTTTTAATAGAACCCCATTTTGACAGTTATAAAATCTGAAATAATTCTACTAGAGAAAATACATTTTTGACATATTTTTATATTTTAGTACAAGTGTAAGAGTATTTCTCTTTCATTATTTTATATAATTATTTCCTTTCCATTTATACTTCATTTATATCAATTTTCAGTATCTTTATATTTCTTTCATATTCAATCTCTTCCAAACTTTTAGCATCTCTCTTCTTTTTCTCACACCCACTCATCTTTATATTTTGCAGATAATTTGCCAGTATTGTCTTTTTTGCAGTGGTTTTTTTTTCCATTTCTCCTTTCTTAAACTACAGTTAAAGTCACCTACCACTATAACTGATATTTATCACATTAACGTAACTTTGAATTTCTTCATTTTTTATTTCATTTAGATTTGTGTGTGTATGTATATATATATATATATATATATATATATATATATATATACATATATATATATATATATATATATATATATATATATATATATATATATATATATATATATATATATATATATATATATATATATATATATATATATATATATATATATATACATATATATATATATATATATATATACATATATATATATATATATATATATATATATATATATATATATATACATATATATATATATATATATATATATATATATATATATATATATATATATATATATATACATATATATATATATATATATATATATATATATATATATATACATATATATATATATATATACATATATATATATATATATATATATATATATATATATATATATATATATATATATATATATATATATATATATATATATATATATATATATATATATATATATATATATATATATATATATATATATATATATATATATATATATATATATATATATATACATATATATATATATATATATATATATACATATATATATATATATATACACAAAATCTACCACCACTAGTCTAATCATTCTACCCCTTTTCTAAATCACACACAAATTCCCTCTGCTACCAACACAATTATGTCTAATGTTTTAATGTCTTCCTTTTCTAATTCTACAATATGGATCACAATCTATAGTTGTTTACCCCATTTTCTTTTCTCTATTATCTCAAACTACCCTTTTCCTTTCATCTGAACATCTTACATCAAACAAACTACCTCTGCTTCTGTTTTGTTCACTCCATTCAAACACCGTTGTTGTTCTGTTACCACTCAATGTTATTCATATTCAGTGATTCTTTTAGTAGATTCATCTTACCCTTTTTCAAGTTTTTTTTTGTCCATCTTTCAACCTTCTTTTTTCTCTCTGTACTCTTGCCCCATTGAACCTAAAACCTTTTTTTAACTCACAGTTCTCATATAGCTCTTCTTCTTCCTCTGTATTTAATACCCCAAACATATTTTCCATTTCTGAATGCTTTTTTTCTTAACTAATTTTTGGACTTCATCTAGTATACCTTTTTTCTTTTTCCTTACCCCCTCCAACCTCTCCTATATAAGATCTTGTTCTTACCCTCATTTTCTCTTTAATTAATTAAATTCATTAATTAGTAGACAATGAACCAAAATGATCCTCTTCACTTCCACATTTGCTAAATGTGATTCATCCCCACAGAAAAAGTAAAACATGTTTTCAGCTGCCCCTAGTACTTAACACTCCTTTTCCCCTACTGACTATTATTAAATTAGGGACATGCCGCAACTTGACATTTTAAGGTTACATAAACTTCCCATCTGCCATGTCATCTACAACTTTTTTATACCATGCATAACCTGACATAAGCTTAGAAAAATCTCAGAACATTGTAACATATTTCTTTAACTGTACATTTAAATTTCAATAAACTTCCCATCTGCCATGTCATCTACAACTTTTTTATACCATGCATATCCTGACATAAGCTTAGAAAAATCTCAGAACATTGTAACATATTTCTTTAACTGTACCATTTAAATTTCAATAAACATAGTCCTTCCAGGAAGATATATTTCTTAACACATTTTTCTGCTACTGCAAATGTCTCAAAAGTTGTTTCACAGAAATATTTGGTTCCTGTATGTGCTAATGCCCTAATGCTAGACAAACTAAATCCTAAGGATGGAACAACACTTTCAAAGGACATGTTCATTTGCAGTTCATCCTTTATTTACATGCTTACTACAGGTGTTTTCCTCCAGTTGTCAACAGCTCCAGTCTCTTGCCACTGCTAACCCACACATCCTTTTATTTCTGTGACATTTCACTGTAACCTGCTACTGGCGCTGCATATGTTTTTCCACTGGTAACACTGGCCTCTGTCTCTAATTACCACTCTCTGCTCCACCTTACAACATCCTTTCTCCTTTCTGTCATCTCCATTACCAAACACGTTTGTTCATTACCACTCTCCACTGCATGGCTTCCAATTTGTCTGGTACTTTATCCATCAGTTTTGTAAGACAGAGTCAATCAAACACAACTCCATGATATTCACACCTCCAATGCATAATTTTCCTTCTGAATTATACTTCCCATTCACTCCATCCCAGTCTCATCGCCACTCAACTGGTAACATCCCTCTAATGATACTTAGAGAACACTATACCAAGTGAGTTTATATATACATCCCAACATGTAAACAAGAACTAACCTTTCCAATAATGGAACTAATTGGAATGGGTTTGACTATTTTTCTGTCGGAGGAAATCTTTTGAATTTAAGGATGCTGTTATGGATAATGGAGACTTAAATAGGTATGACGTTTTTTCATTGGATGACTTAATTTACTTCTTTTTTAAAAAAAAGTTTTTTTTTAAATTGTGTAGTTTGCAGAGAGAGAATGCTTATTTTAGGAAAGGCTTACATCTTAAAACAGTACCACAAGGTTTGCAATGCTTTAGATTTTCCAGTGGAGTTGAGTTTGATTCTAGCTTTTACAGAGAGCTAGTTGATTTGTTTGATGAGCATGAGGTTGATCTTATAAAGGCAATTATGAATTTCAACAACCATAAGAATTAATGTTGGAAATGAATGAATTAAATAAAATTCAAAAGGATTTATTGTTTGACACATGCAAGTCAACTTGTTGTCACTTTTTTGTTAAAAGGTAGACATTGTAAAACTTCACAGTACAGAAAAAAAAGAAGAAAAAAGAAAATGTTATGGATACTAAGCAGTAAATGGCACCTAGAAAACCTAAGTTTGACAATTTCATTAATACCAGCAGGGGATAATAGTAATGGGGAACCCGATGATATTGGCAGTTACACCAAGCCCTCTCATGAGAAAACACTATTGAAAATGAGCCCAAAGATGCACTTAGGATTCATCCTTTGGAATACCCCTGCCTCCCCCCCCAAAAAAAGATCAGAGAAGTTAGCCAATCAATATAGAGCTGTAGATCAAAAGACAAATGACAACCTACATCGGGTGCATAAATATGGAAATACCAACAGAATCATCTGGAGAGAATGAATCAAATATTCTCTTAGACAATTATCTCCCAGCATCTGTCACTCCATCTGTAACTCAAAGACTTACTTTTGAGTACAATGGGGTACTGATTAAGCATAAGGGTTTTAACTTTTTTTAATTACACCAGTAAAGATATCACTTTCTAACATCTTCCCTTTTTGAAAAAGGGTATACATTTGTACCTGCTAAACTATTCGATGTAGTGGACTCTGCTTTAGAGTTAAAACTGTTCACCAGGAAAACTAACTTGGGCTTTAATGTTTAAGGTTAAAAACATTACTTCAAAACATGGTAAGAAATTACTAAAAAAGGAAAGTATTTACACTCCATCTATGAACCCACTTGTTTTAGTATTTAAAAAAGCTTGTATTAATGAGCTATAGGGAATTAACAGCAGAACAAAATAGTAAAAATAGGAATTTAAATTTGCAAGAAATGTCTTTGTTAAACCACTGAATAAGTGAAAAGTCACTTAGAATTATGAAGGCTGACAATAGGGGGGGATTGATATTTTTGACACTACTGAGTACATTAGTGTAATTTTTCAAATTATGTGCAATAAAAACACGCACACAAATTTCAAGAAATTAAGTTATCAGTTATAAAAAATATATTTATGGCTGGGTGATTTGTTATATCATAGAGTCCTTGATAAGAATACATGCAACTTTTTAAGGAACACCCAATCTATTATTCCAACAATTTTTGTGATACTGAAAATCTACAAAGATATATTGAATCTACCTTTCAGACAAATGGATCTAAGGCTCAGCCTCTGACTAGATTTGTAGACCGATTAACTGTAGAAAAAACTGGCTTAAGGAAACACCTACTGAAGGATTCATAGGATTTCTTGGGAAGGATAAAGAAGGGTTGTATGCTGAGAATAGTTTATTTGTGACTATAGGTGTGATTGATCTTTTTAGGAGTATTCCCTGAAAAGGATTAGAATTATTTCATGAATTATTACCAACTTTTCAATTTTTAAATAGAGATAAAAATTATTATGGATTGTATAGAAATAATTCTAAGTAACTTCATATTTTTGAAGGAGAAACATACAACCAGATAAAAGGGGTGACTATGGGGGAGGCCTGTGCCCTCTTGTTTGTTTACATAGTTATGTACTCTGTGTTTTATAAATGTCAACTTTGTTAGATTTTTGTATGATATTTTTATATTGCAATCAATACAGAGCTGTAGAATATCAATATATATATATTTATCAATTAAATACAGCATACTACCCAATTTCTACAGTTTACCTATGCAGTCAATAAATAAGGCAGACATTTTTTGGATACAAGAATTTATAAGAGTAATGGGTGTTTTTCTTCTACTATTTTAAGGAAATAAACAGTTAGTAACAGCTATTTGTACTATCATAGAGTCTGTCCCTACAAACTTGAGAGAGGATCGGTTAAGGGACATTTCATCAGATTGTCCAGGATGATTTCTGATGAAACTCTTATTATTAAAGAAAGTTATAAATTAGCCGATATATTTTTGGAAAGAGGTTGTCCAAATAGTTTAATGTTAGAGCTTGCTAGGGAGAGATCTGATAAAAAGAAAAACTTGTTTTCAGCATTTATTAGGTATGGGATTGCCATTTAAGGGCAATAACACTGTCAAATCATAGAATTTAGTGACGAAGCAGAACATTTAGAAAACAAATTTGATAAAGCACTGATTTTACAATACAATATGGGTAGTAATTGGCTGAAGGATATTGTTTTAAAAAAATTGGATTATCTTTAAAAGTAATTCTTGAATTTCATCCGTAGTATTTGACAATCTTTGTTATGTATATAAGATAAGACAAAACATAAAAAAGGTTTTAAAAAGGGAGTCATCTACTAAGCAAATCTATGACATGAATAGAAAAGGAACTCAAGAATGTGGGAGTTGTGCACAATGTTCCTACATCTACATTGGTGAACAATATTTATTCAGGACAAGAGGTGAATATGTGATTAAACCTAAGTTTGGTAATTGTCTCTGCAAAAGTTTAGTGTATTTAGCCATATATTCCACAAATTACAGTCTTTATGCTGAAAAAAAACAGAGATTATTACATAAAATAATTTACAAACACTGCTATGGCATTTCAAAAATAATCATCAAAAAATGCTACACACAAACATTCTGGTGAATGCAGGGGGTTAATAAAATTCTTATTTTGTATTCTGGAATTGTGGATCCTAACCCCAGAGGGAAGCATTTGAAAATAAAATTAAACACAAGGAGCTTTTATGGCAAATAAGACTTAATTCCACACAAAGTCCAGAGTCAAATGAACAGATATTGTCTTCCCCTATTAAATATGCAGGTGGCTAAATTATGAATTTAGTAACATTACATATTTTAAATTTTTGTAATAGTGTCAACGATGGAATATTTTAGTTGATTTTTATATTTATAAAATTATAAGAGTTTTATAAATATATGTAACATGTACATATGGCACTGGAATATTTTGTATGTAAAGGGAGTTTACACAGCTTTTTTTATATCGGGCAGTTATTATTTCAGTACAGTCACTAATCAATTGTTGAGAAAATACAGATACATAATTTCCTGAAGTAATTAACAGTTCTGATGAAATCCTTGACATTGATAAAAGGATAAAAGCTCCTAACTGTCAACTTTTTTCTTATAATAAAATCTGTAGTAGGTTTAGCACTTTGGTTTGATTTTTGGTGATCCATTTCCCCATGGAGGTTTTGAACTACACAGATGTTTGGGTTATAAGTTTTTAGGTTCTGCACAGTTGCTATACTAGTTTGTACTCAGGAACACTAGCACACTCTAATTTGACTCCAGTGGCACAGTCCTTATCTTGATGTGTTCAATTTAGTGGCACCAATTCTGTGCATGTTGGTATGGTCTAGATTTTTTAAAATACTGCATATGGGTTTGGTTGATAATTCACAGGTATTCTGCAGCAGGTAGACAATACATTCAGCTAAGTGACATAATCAGGCTAATGTAATGACTTAACTGTTTACTTGAGTTGCAGTATTCAGACTGTGTGCACACAGCAGCATGAAGAGCAGCATGTGGCACATGCCCACCTCCTCCACCCCAATGAATGCCACAATGAGTCACGTAGTGTCAGTAGAATAAAATGACCAACACTTCCACTGTTATACTGGTCAAATTAATGTTATTTTACTCTTTAGAGTATCTTCAACAGCAGCTACAGGGTCTGGAGTTAAACACTGTATAGCAAATATCCTAATAATGCTCCCATGCAACCAGAAGAGTTTGTTTGAGGTTCACTTTAGATACTTAACTGGTTACTTTGGAACATCTTTACCATATTAACTAGACATTTTCTAATTTTTCACAACACCTTAATTATTATTATAATTTGAGTGATTTTGTCTCTTTCTCCTTGGACCAACACCTAGGCAGTCATTCAAGGATTTGTCAGTTAGGACCTACATTATATTGGCCAACATGACAATGTACACTGACGTGATGATCACAGCTGCCAGATTCATTTGATATAAACATGCTTTCACACATGGATCCTAGGTGGAGCTAAGAACTAACCCTTGTATTTAAGGAGTACAATACAATATTTCAAGGCTTTACTGGAAAAGCTCACTCAGACTGCCATAGACTGCTGTGGGGAAAGGTTAGTTTGATTTTGCTTTCTTGTAATTTGCACTGCTTCATTGCCTTTTTGTATTTTGTATATGGGGGTATATTTAACAGTTATTTAACTGTATTGTGCTTTCAATCACATATTTAAACAAGAAAACAGACCATAGCTGTGCTGCTTATGAGTTGTACAGAAATTTCACTACATATTTCTTCCCTCACCTCTAACTGGCTATTGTCACTAAGCACAAAATTATTACTTTGTAAAATCACTTCCCTTCAGCTATTTATATTTATTGACCATCCCACTACAGTCCACAGACCCAGAATACTAAGTGTCCTCCCCCTACCAGTCTGTCTTACTCTTTCAAAATTAGTGGCTCTCCCCTTAGATTGCAAAAACTTGAGTTACCCACTCTTTCATGTCTAACTGCTTAGTGCATACTCAGTCTTAGGATATCTACCACATTTTTCAATCTTGCATTTAAAATCTGCAACATCTAGTCCAAAGCCACCAGTTACTGAAGAGTCCGCATTCTGCCTCTTAGTACTCATCTTGGAAACAGTGCTTCTGTTTTGCTCCTGCTGAGAGAAGGAACACAGAGGCATTATTTCCTGAAGACTGCTGCTCACCAGAAAGCCTGATAACTATTTCATAGGTGCTAGCTTGGAATTTGTGCTTATATTTTGCTCCTAGTGAGAGAAGAAGCAGAGGGCATTGATTCCTGTCCATCTCTGATTGGGCAGTAAGTGTCAGTATGGGGCCTTCCTGATTGCCCTGGTAACTATTCAAGGCATCTATCAGGAAAAGGCTACAGGGAGCCTAAATTCCCCTGCATCATCTGGGACAAGACTGTTGATCAGCAAAGAGCTTATGCCCTGCTTCTCATCTTGGGACTGGTGTTACTGCTTTGCTTCTGTGGAGAGAAGCAGCAAAGGAGCATTGTATTCCACCAGCATGAAGCTGTGGTGAGACCAGCACTAGTAGTAGTTACGCAGTAGCCAATCAGGCAAATCCCCTCTTTTCATCCTTCTTGACAAAGCTAATTATATATTTTCAGTAAATACTGCTTGATTAGCTGTTTTGTAACCTACCTTTAGAAAATCTCCCTAAATTCTTCATCCATAAACCATCAGGGTATACTTTAATAGTTTCCCCTCAGTGTTTCACAGTGCCTATATAGACACATGCACCTTGAGTTGACATTTTTCCTGTAAAAGCACCCTTGAAATTTCACCAATACCTAGTTGCAAACTCCTGACATTACTTTATATTCCTTCTGCAACCATCTAATCATTAAAAAAGTCTGTTGCCATGGATATGAACTTTCCCACTGTTTTCATTACCAGCTTAGTGGATATGGCCATCCTGAGGCAAGGTAGAAATTGCCTCATATTTAATAACAACCAGCTATTTCTCAAACAAACTAATAAGGTATGTGAAAGTTGTATTTATATAATGTTACTGGAGGCAAAGCCTCACATAAAGGCACTCCTAATGTCAATCAGGTTATCAGTAATACACACGTTGCACCCACCACACACAGTACAAAGCAGACATACAGACCCATGTATGCTGAGGCACTTAAATGTAACCTTCCTAAACCCCAAAGACCTCCTAAACAAAGTGCACATCATAAATATCCTCAGCAGACCCAAATGTACGCTTTCAAAACAACATCCAAATCAACACATATAGCCACATCTCATGGAGCCTCTACTTCTAAGCCCATAAAGCAAGCCACCACAGAATCCAACATTCTAGTCATTTTGAAACTCCATTGAGAGACTCATTGATGTCATTCTTATCAGGCTGAGTAAGGAGAAAGTCACGGTTAGTTGCTTATCAGGGGCCAGGATCTGCCATATTATGCATGCACTTAGATGACTGAACCACAACTACCAGTATGACTCAGTCATAGTCCATGTAGGTAGCAATGATGGGAGATGTACCTTCTTTGACTATATTGAAGAGAAAAATTATGGAGCGCTTAGACTTTGTGTACCTGGCTGGTAGGAGCCTAGCATTGAGCAGCATTTTACCTTCTCCAGGGATGATGCCATAATATGAACAGATGATGACTGACTTTAATAATTAGTTTAGTTTCTGGTGTCATTCTAAGGGGGTACAATCTTTGTCAGCATGGAAGGAGATCATTAACAGACCATGCTGCTTTGTCTGGGATGGCCTGCACCTCTCCCCTCTATGCTTTTGAATATTAACTAAAACATTGTCCTACCCCATAGTGCCTTTTATAGGCAATGCCAAACAAAGTACTTCTGACATAGCAAATCAAAACAAAGAAAATCTAAAGGTGTTTCTGTTTAATGCTAGGATTCTAAACAAGAAATTCCACTCTCTACAAGTTCTCCTCACTCTAGAGTATGTTGACATCTGTGCAGTCACTTGGACATGGTTTAAAACCATGGAGAGCACACTGGCAGTACAAGGTTATAATGCCTTCCACACATTTGGACCAACTACTACTCAGACATACACTAACGTTTGTGGTGTCTCAGTTTACATCAAATATAAATTATAAATATACCTCAAGGCTGGTCAAACAGGACAATGCACTTGAACACCTGCACATTCAAATCAACTTCGGTAATATCCCCTACCACTTCCTTGCAAGTAATATGTCTCCCTCTATAACCCAGGAAACCAAAAACATGTACTTAAGCATACTTACCTTCCAACTCAATACCATATTCATTGGTGACTAAGTTCCCAGCTATTAACTGGGAATCATATATGACACCAAACATGCAGGCACAGAGATTCCTGGATTTTGTAAACACTAACTCCATGGACCAGACTGTCAATATGTCGACCAGGGGAGCAAACATACTAAATCGGGTACTCACTAATATGGAAGAATGCTGCACACCACCTAGTGTAATGACCTGTTTGGCAAGGTCAGATCACAAAATGGTCGTCTTTGAAGTAAACGTTAACCCTGGAACCACAGTTAACTCTGGAATGTTTAGAAACTACTCTAAGGCAAACTTTCTACTATTAAGTGATAACCTGGCAAAATTTCAAGCCCCATAAACCCTGAGAATACTGCTACCTACATGGAACTGTTCACAGAAACCCTATACAAGCATATTAATAGCTGTACAGAGGCAGCTGTACCCACCAGGAAAAAGTACAGACCTAATTAAAAAAAAAAAAAAAAAACAAACAAAACAAGTCACCCTGGTTGAATCACATCATCAATAGGCTGAATAACAGAAGGAAGAAAATCATGGCAAAAAAGGAGGTTTAGCTTCCAGCTGGAAACCCCCCCCCTCAAACTAAAGGACAAATAAAGTCTACCAAAGCCAAATATGAGGAAACCTTGGCCTTCCAGGCCAAGGACAACCATAAGGCATTTTTTAGCTACATCTACAACCACAAAGGCAATACACAATTGTGTGCAGAACTCATTGTTAATGGAGCGACCTATACTGAGCCAACAGGTATAGCTAACCTACTGGCCGACAAATTTAGTTTCAACTTTTAACCTTCTCTCTCCTCATCAACCTTCCCTCAGGAAATACCATTAAATACAATTCACCCTACTATCATTAGGGAAAAGGTCCTTAATGCTCTACACCCAAGAACAATGAACCAATGGGCCCGGACAATATCTCAGAATGCCTTTTAAATAGCATGAAACATAACCTATCAAGCCCTCTGGTATTGGCATTTAACTGCAGTCTCCAAACTGGATTTGTGCCTAACAAATAGAGAACAGCAACAGTCATCCTCTGGACAAAGGTTGGCCATCTACAGACCCTGGAAACTACAGAACCATAAGTCTCACTAGTCTTATATGCAAAACCATGGAAAGAACCATCATATAAATGATCAATAATGACTTTCAAAACCTGCAGACACTGGACTCAACCCAATTTTGGTTTTGTCAAGGGCAGGTCATCCATCCTGAACCTGCTGGACTTGTTTGAGAAGGTCACCAAAGTAATGATTCACACTGCCTACCTTGACCTGGCCAAGGTATTTGACACAATATCCCACTCAGGCATCATTGAAAAACTCAAGCAATTGGGTATAAATCCTTATGTCACAAAGCGGATAGCCAGCTGGTTCACAGATGGGACCCAAGAAGTTAGAACTGGGGAGTCCACATCTACAGAGAGGCCAGTCACACGTAGAGTCCCTCAGGGATTAGTCTTGAGACCACCCCTTTTTAGCATTAACTTCTCTGAAGTCAAAGCCATTGTCAAGGTCCTTTGGCTGACCAAATTTGCAAATGACTGCATATTAGATCTCCAGGAAGGGCTGACAGACAACTAATTTGTGTCAGAACCATGGACTAAAACTAAATGCCAACAAATGCATAATAGTTTTCCTTTTGGGAAGTCATCCACCCCTGGTAACTATCATATGGACAACACACTTCTAAGAGTTATCAGAGTAGTCAGGGACTTGGGGACACACAGACAGTAATCTAGACTTTGACCATCACGTCTATAGTAGTAAGCAAATCATCTTATGCTGTACAACTTACAAACAAAGATATGGCCTCTAGGTCCAAGGAGATCACTGTTCCACTGTATTCAGCATTCATCAGACTTATCGAGTAGAACACCCCCTTTGTTATGTACCTAACCAAGCACATCCAACAACTGGAATATCCACTGAGGTTCCTCAACTAAAAGAATACAAGGCATAAGTAACATGTCCTATGCAGTCAACCTCAAAGGCTTCTCTCTCTATTCTATCTCCTACAGGATGTTCAGGGGAGATCAATGCCTGGCATACAATGCATTGTCAGACCACATCCTGATGGACCTCCTGCATTTCCCCAAAACAAACAGCACCAGAATTATGTGTTTTAAAGACCATGTAAATGGTACCTGCTGGACAGTGATATGAATCCTACAGACTATCCTCTCTCTAGAACAGGCTCCCCATCCAAGTGAAGCAGAGTTCCTCCATAACCCAATTCAAGTGCAGCTTTGACAATTGGCTGGGGAACAGAAAATTCATCCCTGGTTTGGCACCTATGTCTCTAATAGACACAGCCTGTAAATGGTTCATCTTCCAGGCCCTGCTTGTAAATGTTTCATCTCCCAAGCTCTTGCTTACACTTATCAAGGATACCAGAACTTGTCAGATTTGGGATGCATAGCTAGGCTTAAAAAAGCCCTAGTGGTCATTAGCCTAGTACACATCAATGAACCTATGACACTCTGGCTGCAGTACAAAGCAGTAAACTGAGACCTCATAAATGTATGTGACCTGCTGCTTCCCTGTTTTCTCCTAGGAGACAGCAGAACAGGGGGTTGGAATGTCTTCCTCCCCAGGATGAGCAAAGCTGGAGGTTGCTCCATCTTACCCATCTTTCTGGCTCCTCCTGTGTCTTGCTCAATAATCAATCCCAGGGCATCAGGACTGCATCTGGCAGTTTAGTTTTCTGCTGCACAGAGCTGGAAGCTTTAATTAGGCCTAGTCATCACTTACACAGCAGAATAATTACTGGCATTTGGCACAGGTGCAGGGTTTGATTCCCTCAGTTTGTGTTTGCCTACTTCGTTACCTTAAGTCACTTAACCAGAACCTTCAAGGGCCTACCTGGTTAACAAAACGGTATTATTGTGTTATCATAATACCCCCTTTAATTCAGGTTATCAACTCAGCAAGGAGTAAATGATACCTCTTGCTCTTGTAAGTCATGTATCTTGAGGTTAATTTCTTTTGCAGACCAGCGTATTTTCCAGTGGGTTGAAGGACTTCCCACCATTCACATCTTTTTGACATGGGGACAGTGATTTATGAAATTAAAGATACCAATACACCCAGCAAATAATCTTGTGCAAGGAACATACAAGTTGAGTGCACATGTACCCAAACTTATGTGATTCACTAAAATAGGCCTAAAGCAAAACAAAGCTACTGAAAGTCCTATGAGGATTTTGATCCACTGATACCAAGTCCTTGCCACTCCTGGTTACCAGGTACCTTCTCAGACTTGACTTCACAATGAGCTCATTGTACTTTAATGACAGTTATACAACCAAGCCTGTCTTTCTGTGAATGGTTTGTCTTGTATCAGGAATCTCATACTCTCCTCTGTGCTTATTAACTTTTCAATAATAAGTTTAGAAAAAACTATGATAATTATTATGAGATGACTGCTCTAAACAAATTAGAAAATTTATAAGAGGCACTGGTTACTATATTTTGAAAATTGCCGTTTTTCTTATGGATCGTGCATTTTACAATCAAATGTGACACTAAAATGGAAAAACATACAGCATCATCAAAACAAGGAAAACAGTCCAGATGACTATCAGTCTCCAGCCTGCTGGTCAGCTATATCATCTCTAGTCTACTGCTGAACCCCAATGTCTAATTCACAGATGACCACCATGTCTCTGTACCATCAGACTGACAAACGAGCACATCATTTTGAATTTCCCATCGCATCAGATGTTTCAGTTCTGGATTTCTTACACCAGTCCCAGTGTGATCATCC
The DNA here is from genome assembly GCF_019279795.1 of Protopterus annectens. Classification (NCBI taxonomy): domain Eukaryota; kingdom Metazoa; phylum Chordata; order Ceratodontiformes; family Protopteridae; genus Protopterus; species Protopterus annectens. The sequence goes on along the minus strand of NC_056726.1, from coordinate 269,335,628 downwards.
AGAATGTGGGCATAAAGCTGCACATCATAGACAATGTGGCATTTTAATTGGCTGCAGCTGATTCCATGAGGAGTGATGTGATGTAGAATGATTCTATTAATTTGGCTGCACTGGATGGAGAGTCATGCTTGCAGCCCTTGTAAAGATTCTTTTTTGTAGTGATTCCCCATCAACATAGTAACACCATCAATGGGCTATCTTTCCTGGCATACTGCAATTCAGATTTCCACAGTTCTTACATAACAGAAGCTGTTGGGGGGGGGGGGGGTAGGTTTAGAAACCATGTCCATTTTCTCTTATTCTTTTGTCAGACCAAGATATAAATTTATTTTATTCCAAGAAAACTTCTGACCTCTGCACATCAGCTAGTCTAGACTACAACTAATTTTCCACTTAATAGCAATCACAAGACAAAACTCTAGAAATATCCTTCCACAATGACAACAGAACAGTTTCAGACATGTTGCAACATGTTAGCCCACTAACACTGAAATACTAAAACCTATGACAGAAGCTTTTTTGCCATGGTATGGTAATTAGCACATAGTATTAAGATTATAGCCTATTAATGAGCTGTTTCCTGTAGTCAAGGTTACGAGGTTTATTCCTTGAACTCCTCCTGCCTGTTCTGTTACTCTGGACAAATTACATAACCAGATAATGATTCCAGGTTTCCACTAGAGAGAGACATGTGACCAGTGGCTTACCTGGTCAATAAATGAATGAAATAAAATATAGGATTAGGAAGTATAATGCGTCATCTTGCCTTGACATGCTGATTTTCCTTTATAATGGCAGCAAATTCTTTCCATTGCCAACTGTGGGAATGTATCCCATTTAACAATTAAACTTCAGGATATACATCAACTGAAAGTATCCTAAGGTTTTCAGATGCGTACATTCCTGACATTTGTTTTTTAGGTTTCTAAAAACAACTCACTTAATTTTCCATTATAATGTTTTAGAGAAAGACCGTCAGTCTCATGTAAAGATAAATGTACTAGAGGAAAAACTAAAGAAAAAGAATCCATACTTATAGCTGTTAAATTATTCTCCCGGCCACTCAATGCAAGTAATCAGGTTTTCTGATGTTTATGTAACCATAGTGCAATTATCTGGCCTACTTCTACAGATTTCACATTCAGGCCATAGATTACCAAACATTGGAAGACCGTCATAATATTACTGACCCCTGATAGATTTATCACCGTGTCCCTGAGACTGCAAGATGAAGCCGTGCATGTGAACCAGTTGAACCAGAGAGGTTGAGGCGCCATGGCTAACAGTGGTGTCACCTGTCTATGGGGATAGAGGCAGTCTGATCTGCTAGGCTGCTTGACACCTATTGGAAGAGTCTCAGCATGCAAACATTATATTATACAGGCAGTAAATGCATGCATAGTCATGGCAAACAGTCACGTGTATGTTGTAGCTATAATGTGTGTGTATGTGTGTGAGAGTCTAGCATCAGAAAATCCCCTGCTGGCTGCATAGACAATGAAAAGTCTGCAATCAGCTGCCAGCCAAGTAAAGGGAAAATGAATACACATGATAATTAAAAACAGGCCAGATGAACAAAGGAAAAGGGATAGATATATTACAAAATGCAGCAGCAGAAGAAAACTGACAAATGTGAATATCTGAGAGTAGAGCATTCTGGGTTTGCATTGTAAATTTTTAAGATGGTATGCTTTGGCAGTGTAAATAACAAGCATTCAGTGATACCTTGCTAGTTAGGAATATGTTTTGAAAGTTTGGGTGTGTAGCATGGATAATTTGACTAAGACCGTCCATATCTGAAGCTGATGGATTACTACTTTTCAAGTATACAACACACACCTGCATGCCTTCTTGATATGCAACAAGTCAGGTGCCAAACTAAACTCACTTTTAGTAAATACTTCAAAGAATTAAGCAACTATATCCAAAACAAAGAAATGACTGCCAGTTTTAAAGAAGATTTTTTAAAAGTACTTCCCGCTTGCAGTTTAAAAAGTCACAGTGATGATATAACTGTCCTGATTAATTGCACACCGCTTCCACTGTACATTTGGAGTAGAAGCTGTTGAGTTGGGAGATGACGTTTTCATCTGAATTATTTAACATACTGGCTCTGAAGAGTTCTGCTTATCCAAAAGGTGGAAAAGTTCAGCTGGAAATTGAGAGTTAATTTTGATTGTGTTCATCCACTTGATAGAATATAGTCCAAAGGGAAATTAAGTATGTCAGCGGTGACAACAGCTTAAAATCATTATTGCCTGCTCAGCAGTATTTATGTGAAATAAATGTTCCACAAGATGTAGTCAACTTATTTTGTAATGGGTTAAAAAAACTTTTAAATTCCTAATGACAAACATTTCAGTCAATTAATTTACAGATTTGTATAACATGTTCCCTCAAATGCATTTTCTTAATGAAGAGGTAATACATAAGGATAAAATATTAAGTATAGTTCCTGCTACCACACTAGCATTCCAGAGATAATTGTCTTACTGATGGGAATTGGGGTTGGGTGGTTCTATGTAATTAATACACTTTTCTGAGGAGGATTGAGCATTATTTTATATCTGTAATTGTACTGGTGGGATGACCACCAGTAGTGCAAGAAATGGGTTCTATATTATAATCTCGAAGTTACAGAACATCGAATACAACATGGTCGACTCCATATTATCGAAGTTCCGTAACGTTGAAAATAAAAAATAAAAAATTTAAACATCAAATACTTATCCTACTAAAGGGTTTAAGCAGGGGGGCGATCCCCCCTGGACTCCCACACCCCCGCTACTTAAATATACCAACTCCGAGATTGCACAACAGTGTAGGAAAGGGAAATCTTCCCTTTCCACACCATACTCCGTTAAAGTGCGATCTCAGAGTTGGTATATTTAAGTAGTGGGGGGTGGGGGAGGTGCAGGGCACACCCTTTATTTATTTTTTTTTTACAGAGTTTAAACAGAATTTCGATGGTTTAATGTTTCGATCACTAAAGTTTGATCTTTAATGATTTGAAGCATTAAACCTTCGAGATTCTAATATAGACCCCAAGAAATGGATGATGTTAAAACTCAACACAACAAAGAATATTCCATTTTCTAACAATAATCTACCATGTGGTTTGAAAACAAGACAACTGTCTCCTATATAATGGTTTTCAGGAAGGCTGCTGTAACATAATAGATGAGACTCGAAGTCATACTGATGCAGGGGGCATACATCATAGCGTTTCAGCCCACAAAATCGAAGAGTGTTCACAACTGTACTTCTAAAATTGTGCCTATGTATAAATTTGCACCTGTTTGGGGGGATTGGTCATTGGATAGAAATATAAAGCATTTAGTTTCACTATTTAACTTTCCCACTTTCCGTAGGCACGATTTTTTATATTTAATTTGCATTTTTCAAGTAGGTGGCTAGGTCTGCTTCTGAAGCACTAGTTATTTATGCCAGTATCATTAAATCATATCCATGTAGTGTAAACGATATACTGCGTAGCTTGTGTTTGTATAGTTTGCATTAATGCTGCAGCAAAGGATCATAGCAGTTTTCACTGAGCATGTATTCATCCAAGAAAAAGGCAATGTAACCATGATTTTTGGAAAAAAAAACAAAAATCTATACTCTGTAGAAAAAAAGTAGCATTACTCTACTTAATATTACCTTACTTAGTTTTGATAACCAGTCAAATCCACTAGACATCTAAGACTACTGATGTGTTGAATGATTTGCTAGGAGTCACACAGCAGGCAAATGGAGACTGAGAGAATCAAACCCAAGACTAGAATATAAAGCTCATTAGCAGTTCAAATTCTATGTTGCCAAACTGTAATGTTTGCAATAACCATTGCTGTCTTACCTTTGAACCAAGATGCACATTGTCGCTCATCTAGTCAGGATGCAATAGACGAATTTTCTTGGGTTCTGTTCAAGCAGCTTTATTATGTACAAACACATCACGAGTTAAGCTTATTAACTTTAACTTAGGCAACTTATATACAAACTAGCTACATTCATTCATACATGCTCACTCTCTGGCTGCTCTTTCAAAATGGCACTGAGTATAGCATGTGCTTGCTATTTATATATGCACGTTCAGTCCTTCACATGTTTCTTAAAGCTACAGCACACACACACTGTTCTACATCCTCCCTCTGAGAAATAGACCATGCAGTGCTGAGAATATCAGTTGACATGCAAATAGTTCTTTGTCATGCAATTATACAGAACTAAGTACATATACACAGTTATGTCCAGGTCGCTGTGTATTTCACAGTAGGTCTGGACGTATGACCAAATCATGTGGAATTAGACTTGGCAATTGGAACTGTCTCTGCTGAATGCTCAACCTTAGGAATATTGGGAATATTCTCAGGAATAGAAGTAGAAGGTAAGACACATTCTGGAACAGGAACACTGAGATCTAGAGTCTGTATCACAGAAACAATGCTGTGATAATGATTCTGGTACAGGAAGATGATGTCTGCGATTTCTCCTGTATGCCACACTCTCAGATTCTATGAAGTAGGATCTTGGCTTGGTACATATACCTAATACTTGACCAATCCCGTCGAAACCTCTCACCGTTTGTATTCTCACTGTGTCTCCTCCTTTCGGTGGATGAAGAAATCTGCTTGATTTATCATAACTGGACTTCTGGAAAGAACGCCTCCTGAATAACTGAGTTCTGATGGTTCTGTTGTTTTTAGCTTTAAGCCTCAATAAACTGGAACTAGTAGGCGGTGTTTTTCTCGTTTGCCTGGATAGAAGTCTCTGAGCAGGCGAGCCCAAGTCCATCATCACAGGGTAGGTTTCTGAGATTAAGTAAATTCAAAGAGACATCAGAATTGTCACACTTTGACCTTTCAAGTAATTGCTTTGCACTCTGCACTGCAAGTTCAGCTAGTCCATTTGACTGTGGATATTCTGAACTGCTAGTAACGTACAAAGTCCCATTCTCTTGAAAATTTCTGAAACTGACAAGTAAATTGAGTACCATTGTGAGAAATAACTTTGTGTGGACTACCATGGACTGATGTTTCAAATAAGTAATAACAGTAGTTGATGTTAGATTAGGTAGTAAATCAGTCTCAAACCAGTTCAAAATAAGAGTTTACCAATACTAAGTAAAGCTGATTGTTCCACTTGAATATGTCAGTGGCTACTGTTGACCAAGGTAGTTTAGGAACTTCACTTAGCTGAAGTGGTTCTCTTTTCAAATGCAGTTTAGTACTATTGCATACTGAAGAATAAAATACTTAATGTCCTTTGTGAGAGATGGCCAAAATACTAGTCCTCGCGTCCTCCTTTTGGTAGATTCGGAACTTGGGTGATCACAATGCAAAATCTGGATATATTCATGTTGTAAGGAAGCAGGAACAATTTAGGATCTTTGAAAATAATGCCATCTTCCATCAACATCTCATCTCTGTAAGGAATAGGTTTGCACTTTGGATGGTATACTAGATTGTTTTGACGGCCATCCAACATTTATGTAGTGGTTGAGGTTTTGCAAAATTGGATCAGTCTTTGTACGATCTCTTAGCTCATCAAGTCTAGTGTTCGAAAAATTATTCACTGCCATTACGTCAAAGTCAAAATTCTGTGTGTCAAGCTGTTCTGTTGTAATTCTGGGTGATCTGGATAAGGTATCAGCCAGATAAAGAAGTTTGTCTTTTGTATAGATCATTTTGAAGTTGTACTTTTGTAATTTGAGCATCATTCTTTGCATTCTCGCTGGAGCTAAATGCATATGCTTCTTTAGAATACCAACTAGAGTCTGGTGATCAGTTTCAATCTGAATAATTTGACAATAGATATAATCATGAAACTTTAAACATGCAAATACTATTGCCAAAAGTCCTTTCTCAATTTGAGCTTAGTGAATTTCGGTTTGGGTAAGTGGCCTAGATGCATAGACTACTGGTCTGCCTTCCTGAAGGATAACTGCTTCAACACCAAATTCTGAAGCATCTCGGGAAAGAGTGACTGGTTTATTGACATCATAGTATCTTAATATAGGTGGGGTGATGATTTTCTGCTTAAGGTCTTCAAGTGTCTTCTGGTGCTGTTCCAACCAAGACCATGTAACATTTTTGTGCATCAGCTCTCTTAAAGGTGCTATAAGCTCGCTGAAGTCTGGTATGAACTTGCCTAAATAGTTGACCATGCCAAGGAAATGCTGTAGAGCTTGATTATTATCTGGTGCTGGTATCTCAAGAATAGCTGCTTGCTTGGACAGATCTGGTCTTAAGCCACTACTGGTAAATAAATGGCCTACATATGTAACTTCTGGTAATCTAAATTTACACTTCAGAAGATTGAGCTTTAAGTTCACTTCACTTGCTCTGTCTAGAACTCTTAAGGTTTCTGTCATGCTCTGCTTCACCATGGTCTCCAACCAATAAATCATCCACTATTACAGCACAAGGATAACCTGAAAAAATGTGCTGTATTGCATGCTGGAAGACTTCACTTGCAGAATTTATTCCAAATGGCATCCTCAGTAATCTATATCCACCAAACGGGCTACCAAAAGTAGTTAGTAATGAGGATTTGATATCCATCTTAAGACAGAAAAAAGTGGCATTTGGTTTTAGGGCTGCAACTTCCTCGACTGTATGCATTGGATGATACAGTCTCTCTAATGCTTTGTTCAAATCTCTTGGGTCAGTACATATTTTGATTTCATCCAAGTCTTTTTGTGAGCTGCTACCATGGATGACACCCATTCAGCTGGTTCTGTAACTGGACAGATTACACCTTGCTGTACCATTTTATCCAAGTGAGCCTTGACTTTATCCTGCATACCTATTGGATCTTTTTTTGCTGGTCTGATTACTGGACTGACCTCTGGGTCTAACTTCATAAAATATACAATTGGAAGTTTGCCTAACTTGTCATTGAAAACATCAGCATACTCTGAGAAAATGGTTTCAGAAAAATTGGAACTAGGATGTGTGCTTATATGATGAACTTCTTTGTTAAAAGAAAGCGGATTCATTCTCAGACTGTCTCTGAGACCCAGTAATGACTGCACATGTATTCAGACTACATAGAATAACAAGCTGTAGCAGTTCCTAGCCAAATAACATGAAAGCATTACTGAGCCTTCAGTTTGAATTTCTTCACCTCCATAAGCAACAGGTTTGGCACTACTAGCCACACTGAGTTGTTCATTAGTTCTCACCTTAGAAATGTGTCTGCTGATTTAACATTATATTTTGCACCAGTGTCTACTTTGAGCTTGGTGGATTTACCATTGATCTGACAAACTTTCTCACAGTAAACAAAGTTAACACTACTCACGGTAAAGCCCTATTCTCAAAGCAAATAGCCAAATTATGGAACTCTGTACCCCACACTCTCAAAAACACACCTGAATTTACCAATTTCAAACAACTATTATTTGAACATCTATCCAAGAACTGGCATTGCTCCTGCACCAAACCTGACTGACAAGATATCTATAACTCTCTGAACACACTGTCCACTCCTTACCTCATTTTCTCCCTCTCTCTCAGTGTTTACCACTACGCAAAAAAAAAAAAAAAAAATATATATATATATATAGGAAATCTCATTTATTCATAACTATTATTTAATATCTGCACAGTACTAATTTTATTTTTCTCACAGTGATCTTTACTGGAGTGCTTGTGTGTTTTTCTTTTTGAACCCGTATCTACTAGAAAACTATTGAATACTACTTTGTACAGACTAACTAGATGATGTGTATTCTCCGTCTTACTATATTGTATACTGTTGTACTATCTAATTATTGTATTTTGCTTGTATTTCTGAGGAGCTTTTCTCCCTGAGCCTCCGCTGAAAATGCGCTTCTGGCCCAGTCGTACTTTCCTAGTAAACAAATGTAAATAAATAAATCAGGACAGTAGAAGACACTTTTCATTCTTCACCAACAAATTCACTGCATTTACTTTTTCAATTACTGATACACCACCTACATAGAAAGTAGAGTTGGAGTTTACTTGATCAATTTGCTTTTCTGAGTGACCCTTTTTTATAACTGTGTGAGGTTTACTTGATTTGCATAATTTTTGAAAATGGTTCCATGTTTTATACTTGTGACATTGCTGACCAAATGCTAAGCATCTCTCTCTTTTAGACTCATTACTGGCACCACAATTGTGACAGTTAACAATAAGGCTGGATTTGGGTTTTGCTGATTCCTGCTTGTACTGCAGTGAGCATGCTCCTTTCTTAGAACTTGCTGGAAAACTATGTGGTTTCCCTGGTGAACCAGCAGGGGTTGTGGTTGCCATGTGCTTAGGCCTACTTCTGTTTGCCACATGTTACATGCTATCTACATTTGCTCTGGAGCCTGCTGAAACCATGCTCTTGTCACTTGCAAGCATACTTGTGTGCCTTTCTGTAACTTCATGTATTTGACAAATCTCAGTGGCTTTACTCAATGTTAAATCACTGCCATGAAGCAAAATATTTCTCACAGTAGCACTATTAATACCACACACAAGCCTGTCCTTTAACTCATCTTTTAAATCACCATACAGACACATTTTAGCTTTGTTTCTCAGGTCAGTAATAAAAGCTGCAAAAGTTTCCCTCTGGTTTCTGATCTCTTGTGTAAAACAAATGCCTCTGTAATGTATTATTTGTCTGGGGGGTTGCACATTTCCCTGAATTTATGCTTCAAACACTTGGGATCTTCCCATGATTCTGCCTGTACAACAATATGATGATTTTCACCTTCTCCCTCATATACTGCTGGTGCATACAAAAATGAACACCCTCTTTCAATGGCCTATGACCAGCTACGTTTAACAAAATGAATGCCCTGGTGCATGCATCTTTGTCAGAATAAGCTGCTTGTATGAAAATATCACACTCTTGCTCAAATATTCTCCAGTTTTCTGCAATATTCTGATCAAATACAAGTGGCAATGGCTTTTTGAAATTCATCTGCCATATTAACACATGCCAGTGAAGGATTTTACAAATATACATGAACATACACACATATACATATGCCAGAAATGTATGCCAGTGTTTGTAACTCTGTCCAATAGCATGACAAACCTCTGAATAACTGAACTTTGTGAAATAAGTCTCTCAGGCACTGTAATACTCTCAAAATTACTGTACTGCAAGAAATCACCTCTTATCAGTGTAAAAAACATTTCGAAGTAACTGCACTTTGCGAATAAACAGTACACAGTACACTGAAGCTTCCCCAAAATGGAGGTACCTTGCTAGATAATTCTTTACAGTGCAGGAAACACTCTGTAATGGTGGCACTTTGCAAATAAACATAAGAAACCTTTAGAAATGGCTGTACTTTGACTGTACTTCGCAAAATAGTTGCACTTTGCACACAAACTCTTCAGAAAACATGCACAGTAACAAGCACACACTGTAAGAACTTTTACACACTGAGATACTTTGAATAACTCTTAGTTATGCCCTTGATACAATACGAACTCGTAGTTATGTCAAACACACAGCACTTTGCTGAAATACATGCAGTCACCTTGTTTTATTTATGCTTAATGTGCCCTTTTTGCCCTCATAATATTAATTTTGCTCGTTTTATCTCTTTTTTATGCCCACTGTAATTTTCCGTTACTCGTTTTACTAAACTTGCCGGTTTGCTTTAAACATACTCATTTTGCTTTTCTGACCATCATTTTATCAAATACCTTAATCTTTAATATTTAATTTAATTAATGACACTTTTGTGCCTCTCACTTGTCTAATAATGCAGTTTGTGCCCTTGTAATGCCAAGTTTTATCTTTTTTATAAAAAAAACTGTACAGGTTTTCATTACCTTTGGTTCTTTTCTGGCCCTTTTCGTGCTGGTTTCTCTTAGTTTGCCTTCACTGTTATCTCTGCACCTCATAGCACTGAATAGTAGTCTCTGGAATGCTGATTCTGACATCATGTCACTTTTCTGGTCAGGATGTAATAGACGAGTCTTTGTGGGTTCTGTTCAAGCAGCTTTATTATGTACAAACACATCACGTTTGAAGTTTATTAACTTTAACTTGGGTAACATATACAAACTAGCTACATTCATTCATACATGCTCACTCTCTGGCTGCACTTTCAAAATGTCTCTAAGTACAGCATGTGCTTGCTATTTATATATACACATTCTGTCCTTGATACGCTTCTTAAAGATACAGCACACACACTCTGTTCTACACACATATACATTTTATTTCTGTTGATCCATAAAACAGGCAAGCCAGTCCTATGCCACTTTTTTTGGTTAAATTTATTTCACATTACATAACAGTACATTGGATGTAGTGACAAGAATGTAAGTGGTATTGGCAATTGTACCCTCATGCAATGAATTGCTCCAGGAAGCACTTCTCCCTTCCTTGTCCAGTGGTTTGCTCCAGGAAGCATGCTTCCCCCTTTTTCAGTGCTGCACTGTGGCCAAATCCATGACAGAGTGGAAATTCAAAGTCATAAGCTGAAGTAGAATAGGGAAGGTAAAGGCCTTCATAAATCAGACGTGATCCACATAAAGCAGAGTGGTTGAAATGTATAGTATTGGTAAATGAAGTAATTTTGCAGAATAACAGTTATAAACTAGCTCCAACAAATAAAAGGCATAGTTGTGTAAAATCTACCACAACAGTTGATGTTGTTCTCTTCACTATTGCAGTATCCTTCACTAAAGGGATCTCTTGCCAAGGATAGTCCAGTGTCTGTCCAGTATACCAAAGGCTTTAGATTTTATAGGCACAGTACATTGCATATATGCTCTCCAAGTAGGGCATAGGGCATAAAGGTGATCTACTGACACAAATAATCAGAACTGCATTGCCCCAGGAGGAAAAAAATATCCTGAAGGATAATGTAGAGCATGTATAGACAGAAAGATAAAAAAACACTGTACCAATAAGATAAAAAAAATCTGTGCAAATAAGATAAACATTGTAACCATTATTATTTTTCACAGTTTTTTTACTACTATTGGTTTGGGTTGCTTGTTACTTTATATATATATCCAGAAGAAAAAAAAATCAGAAAGGAAGGGAAACAAGAACCCCTCAAGCCAGGAGGGTAACAAAAGACAGGGGACAAGAGACCGCTCTCAACTAAATAGGGACAAATCTCAACAGAATCAGGGACAATGAAGGACACTTTTTAAAATATTAGTACTGTTAACTTGAGATGTTAACAGAATAAGAGAATGTGAATTAATATACTTTTTCTGAAGTAAAAAGTCTATAACACAATTTATTGTCATCATTTTTTAAGTGTAACTTATCACCATGTCTCCAAAAGTCAGCAGTTTTTTGGATGGATTAAGAGGGTCAGAGATAAAATTTATTACACAGTCTAAAAATCAGGGACAGTTGAGAGGTATGGCAAGAGTCATAACAGAGGGGGGGGGAGTAAGGGATCTAATACTGCAGCAGTGAAGAGGAGGACATCTACTATTATGGTACGATTTTGCACAACTCTAGTATGTCCTTCCATGTCATTGTTGCAGTATTTTTCACTGAAGAGAAAGTACAACTGCAGATTTTACACAATTTTATTATGTCCTTCCATATCATTTTTGCAGTATGCTTCACCGAAGGGGTGCTAAGAAGCAGCCTGGGAGGAGGAAGGCATGGAAAAGCCCTGCACAAATCCATGCAGAACAGCCCTAATAAAACCTACCCTGGCCCTAGAAACAGCATCCAATTTATAATGATTAGTGAAAATATAAACAGAGGGCCAGTTTGCAGCTTTATGGGTGGAATTTATGTGCAAACCCTTGAAAAAGGCACCTGAAGAGGCAACAACTGTGCTAGTAGAATGTGCATTTACAGACAAAGAAATACATTTCCCATGAAAGAAACAAAAGGAAATGGCCTTAGTGATCCAGAGGGAGATGGTTTGCTTGGAAACAGCTAAACACAAGATCCTGGGATGAAAAGAAACAAAAATTTGCTCAGATTTTCAAATAATCTTTGTTTTATCCAAATAATATCTAAGCTGTCTATGTAGGTCCAAGGTGTGGAGAATCTTCTCACTGGCAGACTGTGAAGAAGGAAAAAAGGAAAGTTGTTGAATAGACTAATTAAGGGACAAGTCATTAACCACTTTGGTATAAAAGAAGGATTAGTATTAAGAGACACCCTGCCTTGGTAAAAAACTAGAAAAGGAGGAATGGCCATAAGAGTCTGAAGCTCAGACAGTCTCTTGGCTGAAATAAGAGCCAACAACAGAACAGTCTTCCAAGTACATAGTAGTAGTAAGGAAGCTGAACTGGTAGGTTCAAAAGGAAGCAGAGTCAATTTTTCAAGAGCAAAACTAAGGTCTCAAGGAGGAGGAATAGGCTCTCTCAGGGGCCTGATAGGAGGACACATTTCAGAAATTGCTTGACCTTAAACCAAAAGGCCAAAGGAGGGTTCACGGGCAGACAAGCCCAGATAGCTGACAGATGAGCTTTAAATGAAGAATATGCCAGAGAAGGAGCAGATCACACTGTGAAGAAAAGGAAAACACTTATCTGTATTAGCATGTCTGGCAGGATATTTGTGTATATTTTCAGTTTAACTTGTATTGTATGCCAGAATGTCTAATTGTGAAAATGTAAAGTTTTTAAAATGTTGAGCATTTCTCTGTTTATACAGAATGTTCAAAGAATCTATTAGTGTTTTGGTGCATTTCTAATGACACATGTTTGTGAGGCACATTCTACAGTACTGTGGAGAATCAGCAGAAAAGTATGTGATGTCATTAGAATGTTCCTGGTTGCTAGGTGATTATTTGATCATCTGATTGACAGGAAAAAGAACTTTTGCAAACAATATAAAATAGCACAGTGCGCCTCCTAGTAGGATTAACAAGCTCTCTGCAAACAAAATGTAAATATGCTGAATAAAATCCAGTATGGAGTTTTGAAACACAGACGGTCTTTATTAAAATATGTATTTTATTTAACTTTTTCAAACAGCTGACTATTTTTAAAAATAAGACAGTTGAGACTGTTAAGCTGTGTAGCTAGTCAAGTGCTGAGCAGTTTGTGAACAGCAGCAGTCCGGTATAGTGCTGTGCAGTGATACCCAAAGAAAATAGAACTCACCAATAACTGTAAGCCTGCCTTTCCCTTATTGTTATGCTTTAGAGAAGATCAGGGACAGTGTTCTCTAGTTAGATTAAGAAAGTTTAGTTACTCAGATGGCGTTTTTCCAGAATGATGGACTTTAGAAGGGTGTGAAGACACCACTCTGATTGGTGGCAGCAATACTGTGTTATTTTGGGGAAGAAACACAGCTGCAAATCTGTGTCAGGCTTTCCCAGAAGTGTTTGTGTGTGTGAAATTTAAATTTACTTTGAGTGTGAGTGTATTAGATGTCTTAAACTGGGAACATATTGCTTTGAAGTGTGTAATAAGGAATTACATTAGGGGTGGACAGAAGTAAAGACTCCAGTCCCGGATTATCGATTATGTTCCTTTTGTGCTCTTAGGGGAAAATTGTGAAATATTACTCCTGTTGCAGTGATGGTTTCACATTGGAGTCAGTAATGAGGTTTGACGCTCCTTAGTTACTGACCCAGGATAGAAAGGGACGTCACATTTACTGTTGGCAGTAGTCCGGTGAGATATTGGCCAGACATCACATTTATCGGTGGCATTCCTATGGGATTTTAATTGTATGTCACATTTATTGGTGCCAGCAGTGTGGGATTTTTAACTGAATTTCAGTACCCTGTGGGTAGTTGTCATTAAGGTGTACACTCTTAATGGCTGCAAGGTAAACATTCAGAATTTTAATCTACCACAGTTTTATTTATTTATTTTTTAGTTAGATAGTTGGTGATAGCAGGCAAGGATGTCAGCAGAAGATTTTAGCAAGCTGACAAAGATCCATTTGGCTAAGAAGTATGAAGCCAGAGGATTGGTACATGCCAACCTGACCAAGGAAGCAATGATTTCAGCCTTGGTTGAGGCCACAACTCAGACCAGCCATTTGGAGAATATCCACCATGGTGTTGGTGGAGTACAGCCTGCAGAGATGGGAGTGTCCACCTTTTCTTCAGAGGACCTGAAAATCTGTCTGGAGTTAGACTGTGCCTGGAGGCCAAATGTCTATAGACTGAGGAGAGACTGCACCTGGAAGTCCAATGATTGTTGGGGGGGGGGGGGGCTGAGGAAAGGGAAAAGCAGCACCAACATGAACTGGAAGTCAGATGTTTACAAGCCAAGGAAAACGAGATACAGACCAGGCATGAAGTGGAGCTTCTTACTCTTTAAGAGGGTCATGGCGGTAATGGGGAAGGGAATAACTGGATCCCAGAAACCATAAAGGTTAGTAAACTTTTTCATCAGTACGGGGATGGTGATGACTTTGATAGTTTTATTCATATTTTTGAGAGGGTATGTAGACAATATGATGTTGACCGTGAGCTCTGGGTTTGGCTCCTGACTCCCTTACTCCATGGTAAAGCAGTTCAGACCATGTCAGAATTGTCTGATGTAGATTGTTTCAATTATTTTAAAGTTACAAATGGTCTTCTAGATTAAAAACTAACATCTGAAGTTTATAGAAAAAAGTTTGGAGAACATAGACACAAGACAGATGAAAGTGTATGTGACTATATTTGTTGACTTAAGTACTTACTTTTTCAGATGGGCGAGTGGGTGTCAGGTCACCACATTTGAGGGACTGGCAGACCTTTGGTGAGGGAACAAGCCCTCAGTACTTTACCTGATGACGAGAGTCTCATTAGCAGACTGAATTCAACTATGCAGAGGAGTTGGGGAGAAAAGGAGATCTCTGCTTGGCAAGCTGAACACCACTGCATAGGAAAGGGATACCCAGTGCTGTACATGGACATAAGGGGACCCATGGGGTGCAGTCTAAACCACTCCAACAGAATACACCAGTAACAGGGGAATTACTAATCCAAGTGCACAGTTAAGGATTAGATGTTACAAGTGTAGCCAGTGGGAACACACAGAAGTCAACTGTTCATCGAGGCAAGGTGAGCAGCAGAAGGTGAGGGAGCCAATAAGTGTGGATGACAAACTGCCAGTGGTAAGTTGTTTAGAAAAAACTGGGGTGCCAAATTATCAACAAAATTTATATCCAATCTTAGTAGATGGTAAACAGGTAACTGCTAAGAGGGACACGGCTACTGATATAACCATTGGGAGGCCTGCAGTGGTTAGAGAAGAACATTTCTTGCTTGGGCAGTCCACTCCAGTCAGAGTGTTTGAGGGATTCCATTCCAAATACCTTTGGCTAGGGTTCATCTTGACTGGGAGGGCGGAAGAGGAAGCAAGCAAGTAGGTGTGTGTGAGGAAATTCCCGCAGATGTCCTGATAGGGAATGACTGATGATGCAGTACCTTGTGTCCATGCAGTCAGCCTTGGAGAAAAGCATGCAAGTCTAGTAATCCTGAAAAGATCCAGAAAGATCTCATATCTGAAGCTGGGACTGGTGTGGTGGCTGTTTCAGAGAAGGTGCTACCTGGTAACAATAGGTCTGAAAGTGACCAACAGCTGCTGTTGAGTACTGATGTTCCCTTGGACATGGTGACTACGAGGACAGAGGTGAGTGGTGGTACCCAGAGTGACAGCGAGGCACAGCTGTTGAAAGTGACTAGACTTCCTGTGGAAGAGGAGCTGGGGAAGGTCACAAAGGTAGAGTTGAGACAGGCTCAACTTATGGATCGGATGTTACAAAGCTTGAGGGAGTTAGTTATGGAAGCTCCTGAGATTCTAGGAAGAGTTGTGTCAGTATACCGGGAACAAACATTTGTTGTGTAAAGGGTGGACTCCTAAGGGAAGGCTGGAAGGTGAGGTAGTATATGGCAGTTGGTAGAGTTTAAAGCCTACCGTCTGCCACTTCTAGCTATAGTCCCTGATATTGCTTGGGAAGGGGATATTAAGGCAGAGAAGGAAGGTTTGTTGTACGGAAAGTGGATTCCTATGGGAGAGCTGGAAGGTGAGGTAGGGTGGCAGTTGGTAGAGCCTAGAGCCTACTGTCTGCCACTTCTAGTTAAAGTTCCTAATATTCCTTTTGCAGGTGATATGGATGTAGAAAAGGTGGCAAGTGCTTTGCTAGAAATATTCAGCAGAGTAAGTTTTCCACAGGAAATACAGACTGATGAAGGTGCCAACTTCATGTCAGACCTGCTGACTTCTCTATGGAAGTCTTGTGGGGTGAAACATTTAAAGACCAATCCCTACTATCGCCAGACTAATGGTCTTGTGGCAAAGTTAAACTCTACATTGAAGACTATGCTACAAGCATTTGCAGACCAACATGTTAAAGAAGTTGTGGATAGATTAAGTAGGGCAGGATTAAGCATTACACCCAGTAAGTGTCAAGCAGGTATGGCAGATGTCACTTAGGACACAGAGTGAGACATGGTAAAGTTAGGTGGAAGCTATGCAAGAGTGGCCAATTCATGTTACTAAGAAACAAGTGAGATCATTTTTAGGGACAGTGGGATACTACAGAAAATTTGTGTCCAATTACAGTACCATAGCTGCACCCCTTACTGACCTAACTAGAAAAAATGAACCAGACAAGGTACTGTGGACCACAGATTGTGAACAGTCATTCCAAAAACTAAGAGATTTTTGGAGGTCCCCCTTTGTTAGCCAGCCCAGATTACAATAAAGAATTTATTGTACAGATAGATGCTTCAAATTATGGCATGGGGGCTGTACTTAGCCAAGTTTCCACAGATGAAGAAGAGCACCCGGTGGTTTATCTGTGCAGTAGAATCCAACCTAGAGAACAGTGTTATGCAGCTGTACAGAAAGCGTGTTTGGCCATAGTGTAGGTATTGCAAAAGCTGCAGCCCTATCTTTATGGAAGAAAATTCATTGTACTCACAGATCATAACCCTTTAACATGGCTTAATGGGGTCAGTAAGTAAGTCAGGTCAGTAGACATTTTTTTTTATGAGTCTGTTTTCAAGGGTCACTTGAAAATTGTGCTTGAGTCATAAGTGAGGGGAGAAATGTGAAGAAATTGAAAAATCTCATCTGTGTTAGCATGTCTGGCAGGAGATTTGCTCATATTCTCAGAGTAACTTGTATCGTGTTGCCAGCATGTCTAATTGCGAAAATGTACACAAGTTTTTAACATGTTTATTATTTCCCTGTTTATAGAGAATACTCAAAGAATCTGTCAGTGTTTTAATACATTTCTGATTAGAATGTATTTCACAAAGGTGCAAAGTACTGTGGAGAATCAGCTGAACAGTAGATGATGCCATTAAAATTTTCCTGGTTGCTAGGTGATTCCTTGACCAGCTGATTAACAGGAAAATGAACTTTTTCAAACAGCTAACAGTTATTTTTAAAAATAAGACAGTTGAAACGATTAGGCTATGGACTTTGTCAAGTACTGAGCAGTTTATGGAGAAAATTAGTCAGTGATATCTGAAGAACAGAGAACTCACCAATAACTGTATGCCTGCCTTTGCAGTGCTGCTATGCTTTAGCGTAGATCAGGTACAGTATTCTCTAGTTAGATTAGGAAAGTTTAGTTACTCAGTTTTTGTACAATGATGGACTTCTATCCTACAGTTTAATTTTACATTTCTGGTGATTGAATTCTGGTGTTTATTTAAAAGCTATTGTTTTACCTTCTCGTAATAATTTTACTTATTATTAAATTATTTTCATTACTTTACACTGTACCTGGAAATCAGTGTGTTCTTTAGAGATTAGAGTGCGCTTATACCCATTTGATTCTCCCCAGGTCACCTCAAAGGCTTGGTCACTTCTGGTCATAGCTATCATTTATTTTTGTATTTAGTTTTCATAATTGGGCACCCCTTCAGAAGGGTGTGAAGATACTGTGATTGGTGGCAGCATTACTGTGTCATTTCGGGGAAGGGACATGGCAGGAAATCTGTGTCAGGCTTTCCCAGAAGTGTTTGGATGTGTGAGATTTAAATTTAATGTAAAACAAACACTGCTAGCACCACAATCTCAAACAGTCCTTTATTGTAGAGCACAGAAAAAATAATAACAAAATGAACACGGATTGAACGCTTTCTTACTTTCCATAGGGATTTCATCAGAATCAGTAATCCACCATTTGGTTAGTCATTATATAGTCTCCCATTTATAATTAATTAGTTGCTTCCTTTTTAACTTAAGGCTATATTAAGTATTTGTAAGGAAACCATCTTACATGTGTCAAACTATAAAACTGTAAACTAAAAAATTCCTAAAATGTACTATAAGGTGCCCAGTGGAATCCCTTGTGCAAATCAATTCCTTAAAATGCCATTCATTTAAAATACATATAAAGACACTTATAAAACACTTTAAAAACATTTGAATACTTTAACAATAGTAAACTGTTCTGTATGAGTCCACATATCTAAAAGCACATTTGTATAACAAGAACCCGTACCCATAAAGAATATATTAAATATCTAACTTTTTGGAACAGCTGCTAAAGGTATTGTGTGTCGTAACTATATAAATAAATATACAAATACATCATGAAATTTTTATCAATATTGTTTAAAAAGAGTATACTTGTAATTATACAATGCCTCCTCTAAAACGTGCATGCTGATTGGCCAGCCCAACCAGCGTGCCCGTTGTAAATCCCTCAATATACTAACGGAAAAAGGTCCGGTCGCCCGGACTTTTTCCGTTAGTATAAAACACTGTCTCGCTATGTTAAAAGAGTTTAACATAGTGACACAGGTTTAAAAAAAGCAACGCAGATCTCCGTTGCTTTTTTTAAAGCTGTCTCGCTATGTTAAACTCCTTTAACATAGCGACACAGTGTGTAAAAAGCAACGGAGATCTTGCGATCTCCGTTGCCTTTTTTTTAAACCTGTCTCGCTATGTTAAATGAGTTTAACATAGCGAGACAGCTTTAAAATAAGCATGCGCAGTACATCAGAACTACCGCGAAACACCAGACAGCTGCGGAAGGGCAGCAAAGAGGCATTATACAATGCCATTATTTAAGAAAAGTAATTATTTCTTTTCTTAAATAATGTCATTGTATAATAGCAATAACCCACTTCTGGGTATGGGTAATGCTGGATTTACCCACGGTTGTCTTTGTTTGGTCCCTCGGGCTTCGCCCTCGGGACCAAACCACGCCAACTGTGGGTAAATCCAGCATTACCTACACCCAGGCGTGGGTTATTGCTATAACAATCTATCCTAAAATCTATCTGAAAAAAATTGTGTATAGTGAATGTTGGAACCATTGGTAAGTTAAAAAAATATATATCTAAAATCAACCCTACTGGATCAATAATAAAGAAAAAGTGAATAATGAATGATTGTGTATGTATTCCTCAGGTGCATATCTTAACTGACTAAAGCTGCCTTTTTATTCAAAACTGGCTTAATTGATATCATTTCATTCAATCCTGGGGATTGACTAGCTTGTTAGTCTTATTTGCCACCTAACCTCTCATTCTTCTATGTGGCTTCTAAAACCCCCGGGATTGGGTAGAACTTTTTCAATGATACCAAATTTAAACCCACACCACCTCTTACACATGCAAGAATGTTTGTATAGGGCATGTTTGTATTACATGTGGCGATCTGGTACGTGTGGTTCATAGATTCTGTCCCTAAATCTTCTCTCCATTTTTCCCACATAGAAACTGGGACAGCCTACACACTTTGCTAAGTAGCTCACCCCTACTGTCTGACAACTGCCCCTCTTGAAATAAATTCAAGTTTTTAAAGTGTTTTCTAGCCCAATTGATTCCTCTAACTGTATGTTTACACTGTGAACAGGAACCACATCTATAAGTTCAACTTCTATCTGTTTTCCTTGGAAGTGTTTCAAAACATTTTTTCAAATTTGCCCCTGTCTTGAACACAAAATTAGGCCCATCTCCTACTACGGACCATAACTTTGGATTATTTCTTAATATTTGGAGATTTAAATTTACTTTGAGTATGATTGTATCAGAGGTCTTAAACTTTGGCACATTGCTCTGAAGTGTGTAATAAGGAATTACATTAGGGGCGCACAGAAATATAAAGTCCAATCCCAGATTATTGAGCATGTTCCTGTTGTACTCTTAGGGGAAAATTGTGAAATATTATTCCTGTTTAAGTGACAGTTTCACAGTGGACTCAGCAGTGAGCAGTGAAGCTTCTTCTTTACTAACCCAGGATAGTAAGGGATGTCACATTTATTTCTCGCAGTCTGATGGGGTATTGGTCAGGCATCATGCAAACAAATGAGAGAGAACCAGGGGAACCCCTACTGTGAAGGGATCATGTTAGTGACAGAGGCACCAAACAGAAAATCTTTTCCATTTAGACATATATGATTTTCTGGTAGTGGGTTTCCTGGCCTCCTGAAGAACCCAGAGCACATACTCAGAAAAGAGATGTCTAGAACGGATCAAAACCCTATCACCCATAGTCATTTTTAAGAGTGGCAGGTAAGGCTGGATAAGGGATCTCTTGTCTTTTGTGAGAAGATCCACCCAGGGAGGTAACATGTGATGATTGCCCCTGACAAGATGAAAAAGAAGAGGGAACCAGTGCTGTCTGATCCAAAAGGGAGTCACCAAGAAGACTTTGGGACAGTCCCACTTGATCTTTCACAGAACTCTTTGCAGCAGGGGAAGGGGAGGAAAGGTATACAGAAACATTCCCTTCCAAGGAAAAGGCACAGCATCTACTTTCCAAGCCAGATGACTTGGTACTCTCGAAAAGAATAAAGGTGGTTTTCTATTCAGAGGAGGGGCAAAAAGATGATCTTGAGGAATACCATACCAATAGACTATGTCCAGAAACATGCCACTAGATTGTGCTCTAAAGAAATGTAAACTATCTGAAGAGTCACCTGATAACTGACCACCAGATCGCCAGGCCTGAAGAGTTAGCTTGCAAAGGAGATAAGATCTTGTACCCAGTGACTTGTTGATATACCACATGACAGTGGTGTTTTCTGTGAAGATTTTCAGGGAGAAAAAGGTGATGAAAGACCTGAGAGCCAGAATCAGAGCCCTCATCTCTTTTATGTTGACATGGTCTAACCTCTGATGACAAGGCCAGAGAACCTGAACTTTCAGAGGGCAACAAGAAGTACCCCACTTCAGGTTTAAGCCATTCATGAACAGTTCTTGGGAAGGAATTGGAGCATGAAAGGGCAATCCCGTACTGAGAGAAATGTGCTGAATCCACCACTGGATCTTGTGTTTCAGACAAAGAAGCAAAGGAATAGGAAATTCCAGAGGGTGGCAATATTGAAGACACACCAATTTCAGATACCACTGAAGATTCCTCATATGGACCCTAGCAAGACGAAGCGTGGGAATGGTGGAGCCATAAACTCCAGAATTTTGAGAAATTCCCTGGCCATGAGAGAGGCAGAGGAAGAAGAGACCTTGTGAAAAGTGTTGAGGAGAGAGAGAGGTCCAGAATTGGTCTCGAGTCCCCTCCTTTTGAGGAACCAAAAACATCCTGGAGTAAAAACTTCTTCCTACATGGGTAGGTGCAACAGGTTGAATGGTCTTCTGATCTCAAAGGGACCGCAAAAATCACTGGGAAAACAGAGTTGGTCTGAAGGAGATTGGGGAATGCCTGAAAATGGAGAAAGATTCCCTCATCATGAAATACTCCTGACGAATTATAGACAGGACCCAGGATGCAACAAACCTGCCATATGTAGAGTGCCTTAAAGTCTTGTCCTCATACTCAGTCTTCTATAGAATTTCTGAGGGCTGATCTATGCCTCTGCAAACCTTACACTTATGAATATTATGCATATTTTTAAACAGTAGCAGAAATAAAAGTCCTAGGGATCTGAATTTTGTTTGTGGTTTTAAACAGGAAGTGTTGGAGAGACAGATGCGTGTCCTAGAGGCAGCCTCTACTACGGAACAGACTTCCAATCTATTTAAAGCTGAGTTTATTAGCCAATATAAGTACAATCTAGACCAGTGAATGGGGAACAGAAAATTTACACTAGGTCTGGCACCAATGTCTCTTAAGGATGGAGGTAACTTGTAAATGCCTGGTCCCTCAGTCTCCTATTTGGATACAGGATGCCATTATTCCTTTGGGAAAAACTGTCTAGGCTTAGAAAGACCCCCCCCCCCCAGGTCATTAGCCTAGTAATAATCCACGAATCTAAGAGTCTGAGGTGATCTGTTACCAATTTGAGAAGACAGAGAATGGCAGAGTGACAAAGTGGAATAAGAGTTAAAATGTCAAATAGAAACAGACATGTCCCAAAAGGAAGGCTTCTGAGAAGTAGAAGTCTTAGTGGACTTAGCAAGAGGAATACACCTGGATCCCTTCTTACTTTTGAGAAGTTAAAGACTGTCTATGAACTAAGGCAGATTTAGAAGGATGATTCCACTGAAATCTAGGTATGGGGGAGACAAAAATTTGCTCGAGTTCCTGCATGGCCTTACCCTTATCCTGAAGGGACGTTAGTGGTTGTCCCAAAAAGATTTTTGTTATCCAGAGGAGCATCCAAAAGCTTGGCTTTAATATCATCAGGCAAGGCCTGAGTACAAAGCCAAGAATAATGCCTCATTACAGACCTGAAAGCAGCAGCCCTGGAAGAAGCATCAGCAGCATCCTAATTGCATTTTATAGACTGACAAGAGCAACTTGGGAAGTGGACCCCAGCAGGGAAAGAGCTGAATCTTTCCTTTCTTATCAGGCAGAACAGACACAACCTTAGCTACCTGAAAAAGGAGATCTGCATGTTTACATACTAAGGATAGTGATATGTACGAGTCCTTTAACTCTTTAACTGAAGATTTTGTTAAAAGAGGCTATGATGCAACTGATGTGGCCATGGCTCAAAATGATGCCATCTCCAAGAGATATTTGTACAAAACCATTTTTCTATGATACTTCTGAATATAATAAAGATAGGAATAGGGATTCATCTCATCCCTTAAGAATGTGTCTCATACTCTA
The DNA here is from genome assembly GCF_019279795.1 of Protopterus annectens. NCBI lineage: Eukaryota > Metazoa > Chordata > Ceratodontiformes > Protopteridae > Protopterus > Protopterus annectens. The sequence goes on along the minus strand of NC_056726.1, from coordinate 269,312,730 downwards.
ATGACAGCAATTTTATTTGTAACATCGTTGGAAAACACTGGGAAATTCTCATGTCTGATGAGAAATGTTAAGAAGACACTAGGTGCACAACCATCCTTCACTTTTAAAAAACGACCTCCTATTAAAAAGATGTTACGTTATAAATCAATGCAAAAATTGCAGTCTGGTCCAAGTGTAACTAAGACTGGTACCTTTCCTTGTCAAGGTTGGAATGTGTGTATATTCATGAAAATGGATAATCAATTTATGCATCCTGACACTGTGTATTTTTAATGTTAATGTCTTTGCCAACTGTAGGTTCATAGGTGTGTACTAAGCTAAGGGTCCTGGAACTTATATAAGCCTAGCCCAAAATGATTCCCTGGCATCATGCCACCCAAAGTTAGTTCCCAGTGCCCCTGTCAAGCAAGGCCACTGAACCCATCCCCGGGCTGAACTTCCTATTGCCCACCCACTCATCAAGATTTCTCTTAAAGAGGGCCAATGAAGTGCTCTGGTTGACATGAATGGGAAGTTTGTTCCAGAGTATGGGAAGTGTCTGGGTTAGGAACCTGTCCCTCCAGCATGTTCTGTTTATTGTGGCAATGAGGTTTAGGTCCCTGGAGCATGTGGCACTGAGGGATTGGGATTTCTTTAGGTACAGCATATCTAGCAGCTCTGGGTCAGACATGGCTTTGTAGGTCAAGCAGAGATCACCTCTAAGTAGGCAATAAGAGAGAGAATATATCTGGAGTTTTTTGAGTCTGTCCATATAGGGCATGTGTCTAAGGCCTAAGATCCTCTTAGTGAGGTATTTTTGTGTCCTTTCCATTTGTTGTAGGCGTCTAGTGAGGTACATACCAAATGGGGCGTTATATTCTATAATACATCTAATGAGGGACGAGTAGAGGATTATGACCTCTTTCTTCCTGGATGAGAAACCTTTTGTAATGAGATGTGCCACATAATAGTTTCTGACTACAGTGGCAATGTGGTTATCAAAGGAGGTTGCTGTCAACCTGTGTCCCCAGGTCTCTTATCACACCTTTGGTATTTAGTGGACTACCGCATATGTGGTAGTTCATGGACACTAAATTTTTCTGAAAGGGAATGACAATGCACTTTTTGGCATTGAGATTAAGGCCATGGTTCTGGCACCAGTCATTGGAGTCAGTGAGGCCTTTTTGTAGAATGTCTACATCAGTTGGAGAATCAATAATGGCTTCCCAGTTTGCAGTCATCTGCGAACTTGGTCAGCCAGAGTCCCTTTGTGTTGGATTGAACTTCAGAGAAGTAGATGCCAAATAGGAGAGGATCTAGGATCGATCCCTATGGGACAGCACTTGTAACTGGTCAGTAGTCAGATTTGGAGTCTGCTACTTTCACAATCTGGGTTCTATCAGTGAGCCAGTTGGCAACCCATCTTATTACATACGGGTTTATGCCTAATTTAGTGAGTCCGAGTGAGGGATGGTGTTGAAGGCCTGGGCAAGATCTAGGTAGGCTGTGTGAACTATCTTGCCCTCATCCACAGCTCTGGTGACAGACTCGAAGAAGTCTATCAGGTTGAGCAGACATGCTCTACCTTTCACAAACTCATACTGTGTGGGGTCCAGAGTTTGGAGATTCTCTATGTCCTTATTTATAAGGTCCATAATGATGCACTCCATAGCCTTACATATCAGACTCGTCAGGCTAATGGGATGGTAGTTTCCAGGGTCTGTAGTCGCTCCCCCTTTGTGGAGTGGGATGACTGTAGCAGTGCCCCATTTGGTAGAAACGAAGCCTGAAATGAGACTGTGATTGAACAGGGTACTCCGGTGTGGTGCCAGTTCACTTTGTAATTCATGTAAAACACAGCCAGTGATATTATCAGGTTCCATGGAAGCTGTATTCTTGGCTTTGGACAGTGCGTTTTTTACCTGTGTAGCCACGATAATATGGAGTTGGCATTCCTCAGGTATTGTGATAGGTCCTTTAGGGGGTGAAAAGGGGGTAAAGTTCACACTGAACCTGTTAGCCAATAGGTTGGCAATATCAGTTGGTTCTGTATATGTATTGCCATTGTGCTGTAACTCAGAGCAGATATGAGTATTGCCATGTACATTCTTGACATAACTATAGAATGCCTTGTGGTTGTCTTTAGAATCTGCAGCAATTTTGTTTTCATAGCTAGCTTTAGAGGATTTGATGATGGATTTCACTTTTTTGCTAAGGCTAACAAAGGAGACTTTTCCAGTCTTGATACTTCACCCCTTTCAGCAACAGTTTTTTCCTTCTATTGTAGAGTTTGTTTATGGTGGTGGACCACCAGATTGGCTTCCTTTTTTTGGAGGAGCGCATCTTGGCTGTGTTTGGTATGGCCCGTTCCATGCACTTGTGTATGTGCTCATACAGTGCACTGGTATATGACTCAACAGTCATGCACCTATTTTCCATTTGCATGGGTGTCATGAAGTTAGAAGCTCTGTTTTTAGAAGCCCAAAATTGGCTTTGGAGAAGTTTTTTACAGTGGTTTCCTTTGGGGGGGGTGAGGGTGGGATGTGGATATCCATGTTGATTAGCTTGTGGTCAGATCTGACCAGGGAGGGGTTGATTACTGGTGTAGAGCAACGGTCACCCATGTTAGTAATGACCAGGTCAAGGATGTTCTACCCCTGTTGGAGGTAAGAATGTGTTGGTCCAGTGCACTGGAATTAATGAATTCCAGAAAAAATTGAGCAAGTGTGTTAGTACAGGAGTAATTTTCCCAGTTAATGGAGGGGTAGTTAAAGTCTCCCAGTATAAGGGTATTGTGTTGTACCCTAATATTTTCCAGTGTGTTTAGGAATGTGGAGTGGGGGTCTTGGGACATGGTGGGGGGATCTATAGCAGGCTACAACCTGGATTGCAGTTTTACCCAATGTTAGTTGTACCTGAAGTACCTCTGATGTGTTATGTTGGGCTACTAGTCTGGAGGTGTGCATATCCTTTATGAATTTGGAGACACCACCGCCTTTAGTGCTTCAGTCCAGGTTTAGGGGCCGAAAGATGTGGTATGAATGATAGCCTGGTATTGCTGGGGTGCTCTCTGGAGCCTTGAACCAAGTCTTGGTCACTGCACAGATGTTGATGTTCCCCATTTTAAGGAGTGCTTTGAGCGAGTGCCTTTTGAGATTAAGACTTATAGCACTGAGTAGCATAACCCTCAGCTTTTATTTTCTTGTAGCTATTATGGTGGTAATTTTATCTTTAGGACATTGCCTAAAAAAAAGGCACTATAGGGGTGGCAAGAGCCTTGGCCAGTATCCGGAATCCCTGGGGTGACAGGTGCAGGCAAAGCATCAAGGTCTGTCGATCATGTCTAGCTATACGTGATAGCTGTCAATCATTTTATGTTGGTAAGACGAATCATTGTTTAAGGGATCGCATTAGTACTGCGTTAAACACCATAACAAAAATGCTTTGTCTAAATACATTATCCATGCAGGAAATGATCACAGTTTTAAGTTTATGGCTATAGAACTTTGTAAAACGGGTCTAAGGGGAGGGGATGTAAACACCTATAGAACTTTGTAAAATGTGCCTAAGGGGAGGGGATATAAACACCTATACTGAATGTATTGAAATGAAGTGGATGACAATTTTACAAGCAACAAAAGGGAAGAGGTTAAATGAATTCATACCAATTAAGCCTATATTAAAGTCACGTGGTTTGAGGAATTAATATTTAAGATGAGAGAACTTTATGATTATTTAAATCTGATGAAGTACCATGTGAGTATGAAAGCACTTATCTTTTTTGTATTGATTTTATTTTATTAAAGGGTTTTTTTTTTTTTTTTTTTACACAGTCTGCTTAACCAGTCTATTTTATTTTTAGTATGTATGTAACTATCCCAGCTGACACCATTAGAATCTCAAAATTGTAGTCTCCTTTTGGTCAGGGCTTGATGTTTGATTATTTTCAGAAATGGATGGTAATTTATTACTACAGAAGTGCTGTAGTGATAATTTAAGTTAGCCAAGCACCAAATAGCAATAACTAAAATAGTACGGATACTCATAAAAGTATAGCAAGGCATTTTAAAATAATAAAAAAACTGAAAAGATTCAAAACTGGATGAAGAATTTTAGCAAAGGGTTCTACCTCCATGCACACTCATAAGTACACAATTTCTTCACTCCTGTGCAATTTACAGCACTGCCCACAAAAGGGTAAAACAAACCTAGGGGAATGGCATGGGAGACATCAGCTACTCAGTATACTCATTTCACGTTTGTGGCACCACTAGGCTGAATGGTGTTGCACTGCAACTAGAACTGGACACTACTGCAGGACATGTGGACCAAACTTTTCCTGGATCCACTCTTTCCTATTTAACTGACTCTGTTGTCAAAACCCACTTCCTTTGGAATATGGCGAGTGGAACCCTGGTAGTCAGGGTCTATTATAACTGTAAAGGTCCAGTTCTAAACCTAATCATTAACCTTCAATTTGCATGTATGAAGTATAGTTTCTGTACACTACCCCAGTCAACTCAACTATGACTTAGTACCCTAGTAAAGATCAGTACATACCACCATACACCAGGCAGAAATTCAGTTACATATGCCACATACTGCTCTAAACTATGTCATTTTTTGTCTTATTCACCAATGGTCCTCTTCCTAATTTTGACCCTATTTTAGCCCCATATAATTTATAAACCCTAAATTAGGCCACTATTTTAAAACTCTGATATAATTTCAGTTTGATGTGTAGGAACTTACATTATTTGAAACTACCCACCTGAGGATAACACATCTCCCTTCTTAATGTCATGTACTTCCTAATAATTAACTACAAGGTCTGGTACAAAACTTCAGTCTGCCTGATAGACTTTTAAGACTGCTGCTTTGTACAAGATTCAGTTTACCAACTAAATCTTGTTCCTTCTACAGAAGTCAGCTGAAGATGTGCTGCATAGTTCTTGTCGCCAAGTGGCAAAAAGTATGAAAGCAAGGTTACATTACTCAAGCAATACCTGCCTATCCTACAGTACTCCCCCCCCCCCCAGTCAGTTATTTCTGAAAATATGAAAAACAGTCATCATCCATCCATGCCATGTTCTCCAGTTCTAAATGTACTCCTCACCACAAAAGATGCTGAATAAACTAGTCAAAATCCTAGTTAGATATGTGCTAGAGTATATATTACTCCAGACTTTTTATGGGCTATGCTGATTTTCCAGAATTAGAACCATCTGGCTCATATGACTGGCTGATACTTTGATAATGGGATTTTGCCCTTAACAACAAAGCATATAGTAATCCACCTATGCAAAGTGATTGGACTAGCGTGACTATTTCCCTACTGGTCCTAAATTCTGTCTGCAAGTTCTATGAATTCAAAACAGCATACTAGGCCGGTTTGTAGTCAGTACCAAATCCTGCCCTTAAAGTTTACCCTTTCAAACTTATTTTCTCTTAGTCTCTCAAGTGGATACATGTTGAAAGCTTGAAAAATGGTCATAGTAATATCCCTACACAAAATACCTAGCTAGGTAGGATTTAAGTTACCCCACTGTGTAAGCATAGTAGTCTGTATGCTTGCAGCAGGTGTACAAATCACCAACTTCCTGACTGCAAGCATTTCAAAGATCAAGAACCACAGGAGTACCAGCTGGTTCTACTAGGGCAACCTAGAAGACAACCACATACCTACCCAATGGTGCTGTTCACACAACAGTTCCCCCAAGCCGTGGTTGCATGTTGCTCAGAGTAGTCTGCTGAGAAACAGAAAAAGCACTGCAAAACAAATAAAATATTAAAATAAAAACTCCACTGCTTTCCAGGAAAATACCCACCAGAAAAATAATTCCACAAGGTGCAGCCAAACCTACTACTACACACTACCTTGTCACAATCCCAGAGAGGCAAAATAGTGAATTCCTCTCAATGGGAGCTAATGCAACACCATTTCCCATCATGCTGTCTGGGCCATCCTCATGCCTAATAACTGTGATATATTTATGAAATTCATATGATGTCAGGGACTCTTGTAGTTCTTAAGTATAAATGTAGTCCCCCACAAGCATTTAACAACCATCCCATTTTACTGAATGGTGCACTGGGGTACCTAGCACCCAATACATATTAGCTGGCAGATAGTACTGTATGCTATCACATATGCTTGACATATAGATGGTTGAATCAATTTGTGCGATTCCATTATATCAATAGTCGGAATGTTGAAGACGGACATTACTGTCTGAACTTCCCCCTTCTGGACCCATGTTAGCACTAGGTAGTTTTGGTTTTAGGTTTTTGCAGGCTGACTTTAGGCAAAGTCTGCAATCATATTTTGATTTGACCTGTGTTTTGTACATTTGATAGTAAACCATTAAATTTTGGTCAGTTAAGGAAGGAGTAGAGGGGGCAATAACTTTTGTGGATTTAGGGGGTATGCATTTAGTGATTAGATGGGCTAGGTAGAAGGGTTTTGTAATGGCAGTTGCTACATGGTGCTCAAAGGGCATTTCACAGTTCAGGAATGTGTCAAGTTGTTCAAGCTTCCTAAGTAGTACAAGACACCATTTTTTCTAAATTTAGCTGGAATCCAAGATTTTGACACCAAGAAATGGTGTGAGCTATATACCCTTTTGTAGGATACAGGTATCTCCTGGAGATTTAATGACAGCACAGAGTTTGCTTTTATCTGCAAAATTTGAAAGCCATATCTCCTTGATGTATATTTAGACAACACTGAAATAAATGCTGAAAAGGAGTAGACCCGATGCTGAACCCTGCAGGTCAGACCCGATACAGAACCCTGCAGGTCACCAATGGTGAATAGACTGTTTTACACAGCAGTCACCAGACATGACATTGCCCTGTCTGTCAGCCTAATAGCTCTCCAGTAGATTAGATAGATATTAATATTTAAAGGAATAAGCCTAATATAGTATGAACAAAATGTAGGACAGTGCTAGAAGCATTAGTCAGCTCCAGATATGCAGTGTGTATATAGTCTGTCCATTATCCCATGCTTCAGTTATCTTCTGAAGGAAGTATATCAGCCCTAATATCACAACCTACCTTTTACAAAATCAATCTGATTTAGAATGAGAGATTTTAGGTTGCTTATATCTTTATAAGTTCTTTGATGATACGTACATTCCATTACTTTACCAAAAGTGCAGGTCTGACTAACTGATACATATTTATCAATGCTAATTGTAGGGACAGCTTTATGTAGGAGTATTACTATGGCCATTTTCCATGCATCAGGAAGGTATCCAGCAGTAAAGTTAAGGAACTAATATGTTTAAAAGGGTATCTATAAAGCTGTATTTGTTACAGACCAGAAAGATCATTATGTTATCAAGTCACATATAGTCAGTTTTTTGGCCCTGTAGAGGGCATTTAGCACTTGTTTAGAGATTTTTCAGGGAGAGGCAGGGAATGAGTGGTAAGGGATGAAGCAGGGATAAATTGGAAATATCAGTGAGTATGAAGGTCATGCCCTCAGTTTAGTAATGGGAAGTGCCATTTGAGAACAGCTCACTGCATTGCTGGGCATTACGTCTGAAATTCCTACCCTATTTAAAAATATTTATAGTGGTCTTTGGAGGAAGCACCAGTATTCATTTACTGACCGGATTTAAAATGTTTGATCATATGCCCAAGTTGCTTGCAGACATTTCTGAGATTATTTACAAAATTAACCACGGAAAGCATTATTTGTGCGAGAATTGTTTTATTTTATTATACAGTTTGTTATACTAGAGTTCTACCACAGTGGCTTGTTCTTAAATTTCACAGTGTACTTGTGCTAAGTCAGAACAGAAGCTTTAATGCACGGGTTAAAGACGTTGTAGTCAGTAACATTAGTTGCTGCTTTTGTCATGGAATCTCAAAGGCAGGGTCCTTTGAAGTTTTTTAAATTGTCTAAGACTTCTAGGAGGTTTGTCTTCTAGTAAACCTTGAATACGATGGGGTTAGGTGCAATCTTAGGTTGGGTTCTCATAGAAAATGTGATGGCGTTAAAGTTGATATTCATCAGGTGATAGCAATGGGTTCTGTAGTTAGAAAAATCTTGTTTGTTAAAACAGGTGCTGTATGTAATGAAAGACAGAAAGCATACTGTAGTTGGAAATATTTGACATTTAATTATTGGAAAAGTCTAACTGGACTATAACCCATTTTTAACAGAAAAGCTCAGACGTGTGAGATGAAGGCAAACAGTCAACTACAGCAAATATTAAAACTTGATATGAATTACCATTTATACAAGTACGATATAAAATAAGGTTGCAATGGTTGTCACTTATACAAGTAAAACAATGTACTACAGAACAAGCAAGTAATAGTAAGGTTATCTAGTGAGAGAACTAAGCTTAATTTGTTTACATTACAAGAGGTAAAGACACAAAGCTGTAAGCAAAGATGAGCCAAGTAGGGAAAATAGATGAATTTCAATGAGAAAAAAGTGGTTAGTTGATAACCGATTATTTATAAGTTGACAGTGTCACAGATGAGAAAGACAGAACAAAGATTAGTTAAAGGAAGGAATGTGTGTATGTAAGAGAAGATAAGTTATTTGTATAAAGTTAGTAGTAAAGATGGATTTACAAATGAATGTTTGAAGAATATGTACTTTGGCAGTAAAGCAGAGTAAGATTTTCAGTAGATCATAGTAAGGTAAGAGAAGAATAAAGAAAGAGAGCGAGATAATTTTTTTTTGAAGATGATGGCGGGATCAAAGAGAAAAAATGGATTATAGGATGGGACTAGCCTAGTGCGAAAAAGGAGCAGAGTCAGGAATTAGCTAGGAATATTGTTAAAGGCATTTTAAACGTGGAGGATGGGTAATGACCCGATTGTTATAGACAGCAGGTTCCAGGTGTTTGCTATGGAGTTAGAGCACAGGGACGGTACTGTAGGTTTCGGTAAAAGTAGGAGTTGTTTATCATACGATCTTGAGAGAGGTTGTTTATCATACGATCTTAAGGGAGATTGTGGAGTGTCATTTTGAAGAATTGTACTAAGACGGGCTAAAGACTTGTCTCATTATTATGATTAAGCACCTTTAATTATGACTTGTGGCATAGACAATTTTACATTAATATAAAAGTAATCAAACCATATTAAGTTCATAATTACAAACATGCAGCACATACAATATTCTATACGATATTATCAATCCAACATTGCATTCTTCCTCCAAAACATTTTTCTGCACATAATGTTCCCACAATTTCCATTTTTTGTATGTAATTTAACTAATATCCTTTCTAAAGATCCCACTTCCTGTTATTTTATCTCTGTTAGAATATTCAGTGCTTCAAGTATGGTTGGTTTGGACTTTGATTTCCATTTTTCAGTAATTGCTTTTTTGGCAGCCACCAGAATGAAATGTCGCAAGGCTATGTCTAGGCAATTCAGACCCTGTATCCTAGCACAAAAATAAATTGCTGAGTTGTACTCATTTGCTTTTCCAGTATTCCTGACACAGTACAATGTAGGGAATTTTCAAAGTTTGCCAGTTCATTCCACTCAGAGCATCTGATCAAAGGTACCTTTTTCTTCCCCATTACACCTCCAACATTTGTCATCTACCTGAGGAAAGATTCTTTGGAGTCTGCTTGGGATATAAATGCACCTATGCAAACACTTCCAGAAAAAATCCTAAATCTAGATGTTGCATATTTGGAAGCCAAAATTTTGTCCTCCCATTTCTCTTCATAGTCTTTTCTGATCTCCTCTGATTGATTCCTATAGTTATCATGCAATATTTTATATGCTCTATTAATTATCCCTTATTTAACAGCAGCTTCTATTCAAGATGCAAGTTAAAACTCAACCAATGTAGGTGTTTCCTTTTGGATTCCTCTACATCCTTCTCTGTGCCTATATTCTGATATGAATTCCTGATAGGGAATGCAATCACTAGCCATCAGTCCAAATGTCTTCTTGGCCTCTTCCCATTACAGTTTGCATGTTGCTGGAGCAAGAACTCTGGACAAAGCCATAAATAATAGGGGAGGGGACAAAGGCCCCGGAATACGGACAGATTTTAAATATTACTCTTAAAAACTTAGGAAGTTGCTAGAACAACAGGTTTTGTATTAGTTATGAATTTTCTAAAGGATATGAAGTCTGAAACTCAAATGTGTGTCATTATTTTGTGACATCAGTCCTCAATGACTTACCAGAAAACCAAAGATTTTAGGAGGAAAAGACAAAAAACATGAGACAAAACTCTGGATATCCTATTAATATCTGTAAAATCGAGAGGTTCCCTTTCAGTTACCTTTCCCCTTCTAATTATTTGTTCCCAGTACCTTGATTCGTTTGCCAGCTTCCTCCTGTAAATTACAACCCTCTCTAGCCTATTCTGTCTACCCTCAATTGCAGCCATCCCTATGAGCAGGATCTACCTTCTCCATTCTCATGTCGACTTAGTTCTTAACATACTGTCTGCTACTTTATGAATATAACATTCTGCATGACTGTTGCTATTCCGTTAAGCTTTCTGTACTAATGTCTGCAACCTCAGGAAAATGCACAACAATGTGCAGAACTTATTGTAAATGGCATCCAAAAATTCCCACTCTTTCCTTCTTCCTTAGTCTCCTGTCTCTATCACTACTTTCCATTTGAACTGCAGCTTTTTGCTTGTATTATGTATAAAAGCCTTAACTGTATAGCTCTAAAATTCCCTTCAGATGCGGTAATTCTAAACTTCCTTGTTCTTTTTGATGGATCAGCTTATCCCACTTGACTTCTTCCCCTCCCAGATAAAATCCTTCAACTTTTTATTAATTACGATCCTCAAATTCTATTCTGGTTGATAAAAATACACCTGGCCATTTGTACTGCTTGTATCTTGCTATCCATATCCATAGGCAGCTGTTTCCAGTTTCACAGTTTTTGCATTACCTTTTGTTGAGTCTCTTCCCACATATCCTTAGCTGCCATAACAGCATCCTTTTTAACCCATACTCCTAAATATTCCATTTTATCATGTCCCCATAAATATGGGTATTGCTGAACCAACTCATGTGTGGAGACATAGTTTATAGATAGGCCTTTGTTTTATCTTCATTAATTTTACATAATGAAAAAAAAACCCAGAACTTAATTGGGTGTATGCAAGATGGTAAAGTAGTTCTAACCAATTTAGCTCTTTCAGTACAGTAATGGTGTTGAATGGGTTTGTTTGCAGCAAACCATGGAATCTAGTTATAACCTTGCTCAAGTTTAGTTTTTAGACAGCTTTGGAGGTTTGTAAGGATGAGTGCTCCATATGGATCTGGTAGTAGGTAAGTGTTAGCTAAGGTTACTTTAGTATTAGTTGTGAGGAAGTTTTTAGTTCTGTATAGCAGTCCTACATTTTAGTGTGTTTTTATTGCATTTAGAATATGTAGGTAAAATTTTAGGTTGTCCATGATCATACTAATGTACTTAGTGTGAGATAATAGGATGTTGATACAGGCAGGTGATTCAAATTCCTTTCTTGGGTATAAACACACACATATATATATATATATATATATATATATATACACACACACACAGATATATATACAAATATATATACATACATATACATATATATATATATATATATATATATATATATATACACACACACACACACATATATATATATATATATATATATATATATATATATATATATATATAAATATATGTGTGTGTGTGTGTGTGTATGTATATAGATATACATGTACAAGGCAAACATCAAATTCAGGGTATGTTGTATTATTTCAACCAGAAAATAAACTCCAGTCTTAGAAACTGAACTGGGCATGATAGATCTCAAAAGAAGATGACTGCAATATTTCATTCCATCCATTGTTAGCCCCTCCATGTTAAAAGCTGAACTGCAATATGAGGCAATAACTATACCACTTTTAAAACTATATAGTAGCAGAGAGACATAAGCAATTCTGAATGAGTACATTAGAAGCATATTCTTATAAAAATAAAAAATATTTATAACTTCAGACATTTCTGAAATTTGTGGCCTTATAGAATGTGTGAGATGGGGAAAATGCAAAGTAATGGGATGTAGTAGTGTATGTGAAGGGCTGGGTGTGAGACCTACAGCACTTGAGCACCCAGTGCTGTTATGGGCGCTGCATCAGCACTGAATGCTCAATCAGAAAGGAAAAGGGTTTGCAAAAAATCCACCGACTCTGAAGTGCTGCCCAAAAACTACATTGAAATAAATGGGAAACCTTGTTTTCAGAAAAAAAAGCAGAACATACAGTATGGAGATTGAATGCCATCTAATAAGGCCGAGTTGCTTTTGTTATTAAGTTTTATGTGGATCTCTACAGCTTCAGTTAGTCACCATTTGAAGCAGAGGACATAAAGAAATATTTAAAGTACACAGTCAACTAAAATATTTCCTCCCATTACAACAGGACAGAATACACATGCTATACTGGATAAAGACTACTTTTGTAATCCAGTACTTATTAATTATGAATTATGCTATTGCTGATTTTATGATAGTAGATCTAGTTTTCTATAGTAGAATTAAAATGATCCCGCGAGTCCAAAATACGGAGATCCTACAGGACGGATACAAGATCAAAGCACAACCTAAGCTAGAATTGATCATTTTTTGGGGATACTGTTTGGTAGGTGTTCACTGGGAATTTAGTGTGGCTGTGTGTATGTGAGAGAGGGGGAGAGAGAAAAGGATGACGTATTACATGTTGGATTGTAGCTGCTTTAGTGAGCAGTCACTATCGGTGCATTCTCTGACAGCGGGGTGGCAGTGACGCACTGCTACTAGATGTCTCCGTTTTCTCAACAGTAGCAAAACTGTTCAGATAGTATATACAAGTTTGGAGTGTGTGGGGATGAAGCCCCCACACCGGGGAAGTGTTAGGGAGACAGATCTAGTACAATATCATAATTTTAGCTTTACTTATATTGTGGAGGGCAGATTTAGATCATAAAGTCCTTAGGATCATACATGAATACTAGGCAAATAACCTTAAAGGGCTTCCCAGAAATATTAAAAAGTTATTCGTCTCTTAGGTTTTGTAAGGGTATATAAACTTAGGCATGATAGGTTGAAAATTTATAAGCTTCCTCTCTGCTTCTCCTACCAGGGGTACAAACATCCGTGACCTTGTACTCACAAACATGGGGACCGATGTTCATCACACAATTCGACACCCATGTAGCTAAAGTAGTTAGGAAGACCTTCTACATTGCCCACCTTATCATGAAGGGATTCTCATCTAGATCAAGGGAGGTCATAGTCTCCCTTTACTCATCACTCATCAGACCAATGATTGAGTACAATGCCCCATTCGGAATGTATCTGACCCGACACTTGCAGCAGCTGGAGAGGCCACAAAAGTTCCTCACCAAAAGGATAAAGGGTCTCAAAAATCTGTCCTATGCTGCCCGACTGAAAGAACTCCAGCTCTATTCAGTCGCTTACCGCTTGCTCAGAGGTGACCTTTGCCTAACATACAAGGCCATGTCAAACCCAGATTTGATGAATATGCTTCACCTCAAAAAATCTAGATCCATCAGAGCCACAAGGGCGGGAGACTTAAACCTTGACTTGGCTATTAATAGGACATGCTGGAGGGATAGATTCATCACCCAAAGACTCCCTATGCTGTGGAACAAAATCCCGGTACATGTGAGGCAGAGCACCTCGCTGGCCTTGTTCAAGAGAAATCTTGACCAATGGATGGGAGATCGCAGATATACCCCAGGGATTACCTCAGTGTCACTGCTCGACAGAGGCACAGAAAAATAATGGGTATAGTTCCCCATACTAAAGGGGTGGCGTAAGCCACAAAACGATGGTCTAGGCTTGTAAATGCCCTCGGGCAGATAGCCTAGTATGAACCTATGAACCTATGAACAATGTAATGTCTTCACTCATCAGATCTGATCATAAGGCAGTATTACTTGAAACAGAAATTAAATCTGGGGATCCAACAAAACCAAAAACGTTTAAGAACTATTTCAAGGCTAACCTCTCTCTACTAAGCAACATCTTGGCTATATTCCAAGCACTCACAAGCCCAGTAAACATCATAGCATATGTTGAGCTATTTACAAAATCTTTGTACAGCTATCTATCTCTCTCTCTATATATATATATATATATATATATATATATATATAAATATATATATATATATATATATATAAATATATATATATATATATATATATATAAAATCTATATATATATATATATATATATATATATATATATATATATATATATATATATATATATATATACACATACATACATACATACATACACACACACACACACCATGTAGACTATACAGCTGTATAGATTGAGCTGTGCCCACTCATATTAAGAATAAGACAAACTCAAAAGGCAAGCCACCCTGGTGGAATCACAATATCAATCGGTTTTACAACAAAAGAAAAAAATTCTTGGCCAAGCGTAGGAGGAAGGAGGAACAAAGCCATACATACTAAAAGCCCTCTGACCAATCTAAACAGGCAGCTAAGAGGGCTAATTAATACTTCAAAGGCTAAATTTGAACAAACACTATATTTTCAGGCAAAGGACAACCACAAAGCTTTCTATACTAATGTCTGCAACCTCAGGAAATTGCACAACAATGTGCAGAACCTATTGTAAATGGCATCAAATGCAATGAACTGGAGGCGATTGCCAACTTTTTGGCTGACAGATTCAGCTGACATTTCTCTTCCTACTCTCCCTTGATGGTCCAAAAGAAATGCCACATACCACAATCCCCCCAACCATTACTAGGTAACAGGATATCAATGCACTTTCTAAGGCCAAACACACTGCATTGATGGGCCTCAATAACATCCTGGGATGTTTAATAAATAGCATAAATATGACCTCTCTAGTCCACTTTAATTACTTTTCAACTGGAGCCTTCCTTTGTGCCCAAGGAAAGGAAGATGGCTACAGTAATTCCCCTGCACAAAGAACGTCCAACCACTGATGCAAGTAACAGGCCCGTAAGTCTTACCGGCTTCATATATAAAGCCATGGAAAGAATAGTCATGGACATGATAAATATGTATATGGGTAACGTGCAAACACTGGAACCATCAAAGTTCAGCTTAAGGGAAGGGGATGCCTATTAAATCTGGAAGACTTTTTTGAGAGAGTCACCAAAGAAATGGATGAAGGTAAGACTTTGCACATAACTTAGCTTGACTTGGCCAAGGCTTTTGATACAATGCCTCACTCAGGCATTATAGACAAGCTCAGTAATTTAGCTATAAACCCTTTTATCACCACTGGATAGCCATCTGGCTCACTGATAGGACACCCAAGAGGTCAAAATAGGTGAAGCCACCTCCAGAAAGAAGCCAGTCACTAGTGGAGTCCCTCAGGGCTCCATACTGAGCCCACTTCTTTTTGGCATTTATTTCTCTGAAATGAAAGCAAATGCTTAAGTTTTATGGCTGACTTAAGTTTGCAGATGATTGTAAGCTGGGGTTATCATCGACTCCCCTGCAGACACAAGCATTCTTCAAGAAAGTTTGTCTCTGACTAACAAATGCTGACAAAGCAATGGTCTTAAACTCAATGCTAAGAAATACATAATTGTATCCTTTCGGAGGGTTACCATCCCATCTAATTACCATGTTGCTAATATGCTCCAAAGAATTGGCCCAGTAGTTAGGGATCGGGGTAGACAGTATCTTCAACTTTGACCACTACTTGGCCACAGTGGTGAGGAAATTTGTCTGTCATTTTTTAACTGAGTTAGTCCTACTGACCAGGGGCCTGTTTTCAGTGGAGACCCGAGGAAAAAAGCTCCAACGTACAATATAAGATCATACATACTGTGAAAATTTTAAAAGAATGATGTATATTACAGGTAAATACAAAAGAAAACATAGAACAAATAAATGACAGGCTTAGAAAAACATTCTGTCGTAATTACAGGCAGAACTGCAAATGAGTATACACAACTGAAGTTGCATGTTAGTAATATCATGGTATTATACAAGATGATGTATGCAGGTGAGACATATATAGTTACTATTGCTGCTGTCATCATAGCACAATAAATCTTTGTAAGAAGTGGGTAAGGAGTCAAATGAAGACTGCTTAGGTAGCAATATGAGAGATGGCAAAGAGGTGTAAG
Organism: Protopterus annectens; assembly: GCF_019279795.1. Lineage (NCBI taxonomy): Eukaryota > Metazoa > Chordata > Ceratodontiformes > Protopteridae > Protopterus > Protopterus annectens. Next base: position 269,296,600 of record NC_056726.1, on the reverse strand, counting down.
TGGGGGGAGTATAGGGATTAAGTTGGATCTTGGCAATGGCAGATGCTGGTATTTAGGAAGAAATTCTTGAGTTTGGATTTAGAGATTTGTGCTAGTAATGGTTTGGTTGTTAGGGGGGAGCTTGTTCCGAGCCTGGGATACACTGTTTTTGTAAAGGAGTTTGCCAATATTTTTGTTGGGTTTGTAGGTGTCAAGTAGGTGCTGGTCAGAGCTGCAGAGAGTGCGGGAGGGGGTATAAAAGGATATTAGGGAGGTGAGAAAGGGATGGGCTAAGGGTTTAGAAAGCAAAGAGTGTGCGAGTTGCAGCTGAGAGAGAAGCAGGTATTGAGGGAAATCCAGACAGTGAAGTTGTTTTAAAGGAGGCAATGATGTGACTTGTAAGGTTGGTCACTAGCTAATCTTGCAACACTGTAGAAGGTTTGATGCAGTTTAGCTTAAAGTGTGGATTGGAAATGTGTAAAGGAAGGGGGAAAGCCTGAGCTAGAGTTTGGAGTCAGGGACTAAGTAGTTTTTATTTCTGTAGAGTAAGCAGAGTTTCTGATTTGTCTTTTTGATACAGGGCTGTATAGGGGCATCAAATTTCAGGTGGTCATCAATTATAATATTGAGGAGCTTTGTATGTGGATCAGCTTGAATGATGGTGTTATAAAGTGAAGAAATGGTGAACGTTGTTTTGAGGAGAGAGAGGGATTTGGGAAGGAAGAGTTTTGTTTTCTTGAGGTTAAGTATAAGATGGTTGTTGGTTATCCATTTTTCTATGGACGGAAAGCTATTTTGAGTGATAGAGAGGAGGTTAAATGTTATCAAAGCAGGTGATAAGAGTGGAGTCGTCTGCATATTACATCAGGGTGGATGTTGTACAGGAAGTATGTAGTTGGTTGGTAAATGCATTAAAGAGTAGAGGGCCAAGAATGGAGCCTTGAAAGACTATGAATTGGTAAGAGAAGAGCAGGTGGACTGCCATCTTACTGACTGACTGTTCTCTATTAGAGAGATACTAAGAGAACCATTTAATAGCAGAGGAGGATAGGTTGAGATTGGATAGATTATTAAGTAGTTTAGAATGAGACATGGTGTCGAAAGCTTTTGAGAGGTCAAGAAAGATGTGAGAAACAAGTGGATTTTTGTGTCTGACTTCGGTAACGGTCTGAGTAAAGGACAGGAGGACAGTGGTTGTACTATGATGGGGTCTGAATCCATGTTTAGTAGGGGTTAGGAGATTTTTGTCTATTAGGTAGTTAAGTAGTTGTTTGTGTATGCATTTTTCAAGGAGTTTAGATCATGGGGATTGGGTTGCAATAGGTCTGTAATTCATCATTATTGCCTCTTTAGTGTAATGGGATGGTGTAAAAAGCTTTCCATATGTCAGGGATGGTGGATTCCTGTATAGATCTATTAATCAAAATGGAAATAGGGTAGGCTATTGAGTGAGCAGCTAATTTAAGAAAGCGGGGAGGAAGGTTGTCAGAGAAGGGGGAGCAAGGTTTTAATTTAAGTAGAAGAGATTTTACGTAAGAAGTTGGGATGGTGCCAAGTGTAAAAGAGGAGTTACTGGTAGAACTGGGAGTCGTATGTGTGAAGTTATGGTTTTGACCATTTTGGTTTAATTTGAGAATAGATTCTATGAAATAGGAGTTAAGAAGAGTGGCGGTTTTGAGGGAAGTTTTGTCGGGGTAGGTGTTGGGGGTGGTAGGCTTACCTGAGTGCAGGATTGAGTTATGGGTGAGTTGGTCATTAGAATAGAATTTTTGATTATCCTTAATGTCCTTTTTTGTAAGGTTACGAAGTCCTTTATATTTTTGTGAAGGGAAGTAGATTTTGTTTTAATCCATTGTTTCCAGGAGTCAAGGATGGCAATGAAATGTCTGCTGAAATATAGGACTGCATCATTTAGGGAGTGTATTTCAGAATGGACCAATTTATGCAATTAAGCATGTTGCTGAAGGTATCATTATTAAACGAGAGTTTGTGACATTCTTTATGGAACTTTGGTACCTGAATAGAGTATCTATGTACTCTGATAGGAAGGTGGTTGCTAAGGGAGTCTGGTAAGGTAGCAGGGTTTTGATATAGGTTAGGGTCAGATGTTAAGATCCAGTCCAGGGTGGAGCTATTATTTTTGTTGACGTGAGTGGGTGTAGTAAGTAGCTGATGAAAGCCATAAAGGTTGAAGTTGAGGGAAGGGCTGGTTGTGGATAGTTTTTGCCAGTCAATATTGACATCTCTTAACAGGATGGTTTCATAAGGAATATGTAGTGAATATGTAGTGACATCCACAACAGGATGGATTTGAGGATGGGAATGTTGTTTCCAAGTGCAATATGGGGTTAAAGTGGCAATTTAAGATAAGTAGTTCAGCTGGATGGACATTTGGGTGGGTTATGGGTAGGGGGGAATGTAGGTGTTCAGAGTACATGATTGTGACTCTACCACCTTTTCTGGTTACTCTGTTTTGACTGTAGATGTTGTAGTGGGGGGTGGCAAGATTTCTGTGTTAGAAATGTGAGGTATTAATTAAGTTTTGAATAGGGGTAGGATGCGTGTTGGGTAGACAGTAATCCAGGAATGTAGTTCTGAGGTTTTGTTAGGTAGGCTTTGTACATTAATAGAGTATATAGCAAGGTGTTTGGTACTGGGGGGGGGTGGTTGTAGTTGGTGGTAGATCGGTTAGTGGAAGAAACTGATGGGGAGGCAGGGCCTGGATTGAGGTGGATATCCCCATCAAGTAGAAGTGTGTTAGATAGTGGGGGTGGTTTTGAGAGGTAGTGGTTAGTGACATAATGATTTGAATTTAGGTTTAGATGATGTGACTGTGTGCTTAAGGACTTTATGCCTGTAAAGTTGGGCATAGGAAATACTGGAGAGAGATGGTGAGACTGTGATGGAGAAGAAGGGTTCCTTTTGTTGTACAGGAAGTGTAGTGGTACTCAGATGTTGGAAATAATAGAGTTGTGTTTGACAGGAAGTTAGGAATGTGAGGAAAAGAAGTAAAGTTGGTAAGATTTAGACAGGAGCCATGGTTTGAGATATAGTTTTGAGATGTAGCATTAGATTGATGTGAGATTGTCTAAGGGTTATTTAATTTACCTTTAATTATTGGTTGGAAAAAGATTGAGTTTTTGGAGAATGTTAATTATATTGATCTAATTAGCTTAGTCAAGTGACTGGATTGGTAAGGGGAAAAGGGAGGGAATTTGTGAGGTGGGGTGATGGGATTGGATGATTAGTAGTAGTTGTAGGCAGAGAGCTTAAATGTGATGGGGGGGGGGGTTAGGGAGCAGAGTGAGCCTGAGCATCGTGAAGGCAAATGGAGCAGGTTGAGCCAATCTTGAGGGTGAGTAATTTAGGCAGTAGAAAAAACAATCTATTGTTTTCCTTTTATTACTTCTCTCATATGTATGTATATTTTATATATATATATATATATATATATATATATATATATATATATATATATATATATATATTTTTTTTTTTTTACACAAAATGGTGATTGAGAGAGTGCAGTCTATTTAGCTAAAAAGTATCCTGCTACTGTTCCTATGGGAACCTGAAAGAAATATTTACTGCAGATGTACACTCCTAGGGCAAGAAAGACTTGGCAGTAGAGTGTTGCTTTCATAATTGCACTGTTACACAAGTGCTTAAATAATAACAAGTAGCTACATGTATACAGTGGTGTTAAACAATGGAAGGTGGGTAAGTAAGGAACTAAATTTAATAGAAGACAGAAAAAGGGTCTGTCCTGATGTTAATGCTGATTTGGGATACGAGTGATTCATAAATTGCTTGCAGTAACTGGGTGACGGACCACACTCCATCTGCCAATTTTCTCCAATGAGTTGAATTAGAGTAACAGAAACACATACAATTGACTTTTATTGTGGAAGCCTTTGGTCTGTTTATAACCCGCAGGACTTTTCAAAGCAGCTGGTCTGTGGATTTGATTATTATGGAAAAAAATACATAGAAATTGCAGGAAAGTAGCAGGGGTGGGCTTGTAATTGACTTTTACTGAGGAAACCTTTGGTCCATTTATAACCCACAGGAATTTTCAAGGTAGCGGGGTCCATGGATTTGAGTATTATGGACAAAAATTAGATAGAACTTGGAGTAAAGTAGCAGGGGTGGGCTGGTAAGTGACTTAATATGCAAGTCTTTGGTACGTTTATAACCCGCAGGACTTTTCAAGGCAGCAGGTCCATGGATTTGAGTATTATGGACAAAAATTAGATAGAACTTGCAGTAAAGTAGCAGGGGTGGGCTGGTAAGTGACTTAATATGCAAGTCTTTGGTACGTTTATAACCCGCAGGACTTTTCAAGGTAGCGGGTCCATGGATTTGATTACTATGCAAAAATATTAGGTAGAACTTGCAATAAAGTAGCAGGGGTGGGCTTGTTGGAGAGCAACAGCGAGCTGGTACTAGGAGAGCAAGAATGGGTAATTTTGTTGTGCAACTTATAAGTAAGAGCAAAAATCCTTCTGTGTTGTGCAACTTACAAGTAAGGGCATGGCATCTAGGTCCAAAGAGGTTATTATACCACTGTACCCCACCCTTATCAGACCAATCACACAGTACAGTGCTCCCTTTGGCATGTACCTGACCAGTATATGCGGCAACTAGAAAGACCTCAGAGATTCCTTACAAAAAGAATACAAGGCATAACTAACCTGGCCTTATGCAGAGCATGTTAAACTCCTTTCCCTCTACTCAGTCACCTATAACAAAAAGTTCCAGATACACAACATCTAGGAACCTGAAATTTGTCTGCGAGTTAAACAGAACATGTTGGAAAGACAGATGTGTGTCCTAGAGACTGCGACTCCCATGGAACAGGCTTCCCATCCATGCGAGCCTGAGTTCATCTATTACCCAGTTTAAGCTCAACCTAGGCCAGTGGTTGGGAACAGGAAATTTTCACTGTGCTTGGCACCCATGTCTCCTATTGACAGAGTTAGCTTAATAAATGCCTGGCTATCAATGTCCTCACGGGAAACAGGACAGCATTATTCTTTCAGCAATACTTGGCTAAGCTTAGAAAGACCCCCCCCCCAAGATCATCACCATAGTTACAACAATCTATTAATCTACAACATTATTAACACAGGTGTCAGACTGATGGTAAATTTTCCCTTTTCCATCCACTAATCCAAGTTTTTCTTGAGAAAGTGCAGTGGAGAACTTTGCTTTATAAGGATGGGAAGCTTGTTCCAAAAAACGATTAGCCACTGAGACACATACCTGTTCCTCCTGTATGTCCAACTTATGTTTCAGGTGAAGTTTAGGTCCCTGGATTTATTTTGACAATGTGCAACAAGTCCATGAGGGCTAGATTAGAGGATGCTTTGCAGGGAAGGCAATAGGTCACCTCTCATGTGCTTTAGGAGACAGAGTATGAAGATAAGGCTTTGAGATGGTTGCATAAGACTTGTTTTCTAATGCATGTAGTCTTTTTTTGTGAAGAGCCTCTATGAACAAACCATTTTTTGCAGATACCTGGTCAGGTACAAGCTGAAGGAGGCATTGTACTCAATAACTGATCTTATGAAGGCAGAGTACAATGAACAGTTACATTTGAACCTGAATGCATTCCCGTTTATACATTGTGCAACATAGAATGGTTTCCTTACTACTGTAGACATATGACAGTCAAAGACCATGTGACTGACTGCATGCATTCCCAAATCCGTGACTTCTGGGTCTACTCTTAGAGGGTGTATTATCAATGTAGTAATTTGTGGGGTTGGCTGTCTTACTGAAATATACTATTACACACTTGTAGCATTACTTTTAAAACAGTGAGTTCAACACCAGTTAGCAGTTTGTGACAGGTTCTCTAAAGGGTACTTGTGTCTTGGAGGGAATTCAATGACAACACCTAATTTGCAATAATCTGTGAATTTGGTTGGCCACAGGCTTTTGATTATTGGCCTTGAATTCAAAGTAGTAGATGCTGAATGGGACTGACCCCAGCAATGAGCCTTTTTGTGAAGGTACACTGCCATGTTCCAACTTCTTGCATCTTGTCTGAGCCAGCTGGATATCCAGTGAGTGACATGAGGGTTAATACCTAATTCAGTGAGCTTGTTTACAATGTCTGAGGGGATTACTGTGTTGAATGTTCTGGCCAAGTTGATGTAGGCAGTGTGCACGATCTTGCCCTCATTCACTGCTTTGCTAACTTTCATGAAGTTATTCACCAAGGTGTGTAGGCATGACCTGCCCTTAATGAAACCAAGCTGAGTTGGATCTAGTGTTCATAGGTTTCCCATGTCATCATTTAACATGTCAATAATTACTCTTTGCATGGCTTTACATTTTCAACTAGTTGAGCTTATGGGTAAACAGTTCCCTGGGTCCATGAATGGCCCATTATTGTGCAGTAGGATAACTGTTGCATTCCTCCATTCACATGGCATAAAGCCTGTTTGGAGGTCATGTTTAAATGGTGATTCTACTGAGCCCAATAGATCTTATTTCATGCTATTAAGGAAGCATCTCAGGATACTACTGTGATGCATCAATGCAGTGTTCTTGTCCTTGGAAAGTGCCTTAAGCACCTGTTCCCTAGTGATAGTAGGAGAAGTTATAGTTGTGCATACTTCCTGAGGCATGTCCAGGGGGAGGAGGTACAAACTGGAGCTAAACTTGTCATCCAGTAGATTTGCTATATCTTTTGGTTCAGTACAGGTGGTTTTATTTACAATTAGTTTAGTACACTGTGTATTGCCTTTGAGGTTAACGAATATAGTTAAGAAAGCTTTGTGATTGTCCTTGGCCTGAGAAGGTATTCCTATCTCAAATTTGGTTTTGATAGATTTGATTAGCCCAAAGTTGCTGTGAGGGAGTCAGTCACTGTACCGCCTGATTTTTGCCATTTTATTTCTTACCTTTATTGTACACACAATTGATGTTTGGATTCTACCAGGACAACTTGTTTTCTGAGTTAGTCTAGCACTTGTTACTAATGGGTACAGCTAACTCTGTACAGCTATTATTATTGTACAGGATTTCAATGAACAATTCTGCATAGACAGTGGTGTTCAAGTTTTGTGGGGAGGGGGGCTTGGAATTTTTCTAAGTTGCCACTTAATATTAGAAATTTGCATTAGAATAATTTCTAAAAGTTCTAGCATTAGCTGCAGTTCTAATTTTTATTTTTATTTCAAAGGAGACAACTTTATGGTCCCAACCTGACCAGTGAGGACCATAAACTAGAGACGGTGCAACTTTTCCCATGTTTATGATTAGTAATTCTTGCTCCCCTATTGGGTCTACAGACTAGCTGGCCCTGGGTATTTTTGTTTTATGAAGTCCAGGAGTCTCTGGACATGCATATTAGGGGTCATGCATGATTCCAAGTCTATACTGGAGTAGTTAAAGTCACCCAGGAGTACAACGGTGGGTTGAATGGGGAGGGCCTCCAGTATGTTTATGTGTTATGGCTTTCCTGGGTCATGGAGGAGGAACTAACTTTTACAAGATATGATGTGGGACTTTGCCGATCGTAATTTGGACACAGAGAATGTCAAATCCAATGTAAAGATTAACCAACCTTGAGGTGTAGCTGTTCTTGATGTAAACTGAGGCACCTCCAACTTTCATCTCTTCTTGTATAGTAAATAGTCTAAATAAGGGGAAGGAATTATAGCCTTCCTTCTTCAAGAATGATGCCCAGGTGCTTAAATATAAGATTGTGGAATTCAACAGTTTGCTAAAAAGTTGGTAAGTTGGCATTATTCCAGGGGATACAGTATGTGTCAGCATGGGACAAGATGCTATACAACCTTATAGCCTGCATCTCTTATTTCAAGGCTCTGCAAGATTGACTAAATCCTTTGCTGCTCTCTGTGCATTTTTTGGCAGAGTCCAGCTGATGGACATTCCTATATAATTTGCATATGCAATCTAAAACAGGATCTCATACAGTGGCTCTGCTCACTGCCAAAAGTTTCAATAACAAAATGCTCATCCTTTAGGCTTTCTGCACTTGAGACACATCCATGTCTGAATAATTACTAAAACTTGGTTTAAATGTTCAGAAAGCACTCCCTCCATACCTGGGTTTTGCTCCTACCATGCTTTTAGACTTGAGGGCAACTATTGTGGCATCTTCACAATGGTTAGAGAACATACCACCTCTAGACAGGTTTGCAAGGATTTACAAACAGACCTTATTGAAGTCTGAATCTCACTAAACAAAACCAACTATCGGTTTATATACTATTACAGAACACCCTCTATGTCCCCCTAATAATCATATACATTTTCTAGATGTAATCAAAGAATTCCTTATTAACAAAAACTCCATTATTTTGAGAGACTGACTACATTTCAATAAATTGCAGCACCTACACCTCAAATGTAGGATGTGTCCAAAAGTTCTTTGATTTCATAAACAAAAGCTTCCTAGGAACAGGTTGTTAATAAATGTACTCATGGGCAAAATCATAGTGACAAGGTACTTAAGAATATAGCATCTTCTTGCACTTTCCCCTGGTATCGCTAACTCTATCACATCATAAACCAGTGACCTCCACTATTACAATCTATAAAATCTGAATTTACCAACATTTCAAAAAAACATTTCAGATGTACAAATCTCAAAGTATATGATGACGTTTCAAGATCCACTTATTTCAGCATAGACCCAGACATCACCTTAGCACGGAGCTACACAAAATAGTTCTATGCCCACTTAAATAAATGTACAGAAATGACTGTACCTACCAGATCTAAATATAATGGAAAGTTTAAAAGAAAACCACCTCAGCATAAATGAATTCTACATTAAAATCAAAAAAGATCCTTGAAGTATATAGCAGATATATGTACCCTCACATAAATGGTAACATCAGAATATTAAAAACAAAATCTTAGAGGACCTACTAAGGCAGCCCACAAACTTGGGTAAACATCTGAAGCAAAGGACAATTACACAGTCTTCTTCAGTTACACTAGGAAACTAAAAAAACAACTCCCAACATTACTCAGAACATATTCAAGGTGGCACCATTTACACTGACCCAGTAGACATTTCCAGCTTACTGATCAACAAATTCAGTGTAAACTTCACCCCAGAAATGACTATTCAATGCCCACTTACCCCTTGAAGCTCTCAGACCTATCATCATCACGAAATATGTTGTACCAAAGGTACTCTAAAAGACAGGCCCATCAATCTGATTACTCCCATAGACAAAGTCATGAAATATATTTTAGCTGGCTTGACATTAAAAATCTATTCAGGCTAGACTTGCAGCAGTTTGGCTTTGTCAGGGATAGGTCCTGTCTAATGAATCTGGTTAACATCTTTGAAAAAGTAGCACAAGTTGTTGATGTCAACCATGCGGTATACACAGCCTATCTAGACCTGGTGCAGGCCTTTGACAGCATACCTCATGCTAGCATAGGTGGTAAGCTTAAGGGATTACAAATAGATCCCTATGTAAGATGGATAGCAAGCTGGCTAAAGGACAGAACCCACATAGTACTGGTAAGCAGATGCCTCACTCAAAGAGATGAAGGTAACCAGTGGGGTTCTGAAGGGCTCTGTGCTGGCAGCCCTTTTGTTTGGCATTGCCTTTTCTGACTTCCAGGCCACAAAACATGACCTCTGGCTATCCAAGTCTGCAGACAACTGTAAATTGTGAATCATTGTCAGTTCACCTTCAGACATCTAAGGCATGCAACACAAACACCTCATGTGCCAACAATGGGCTTAAATGAAATCCTAAGAAATTTAACATCGTCACATTTGGTAATCTATTCCGCCAAGGCATATGACAGACAATACCTCATTCCAGAATGAGAATGTTGGTAGAGACTTTTGTAGTTCATTTGATAATTTTCTCCTTTGATTATCCTGTAACAGTCAGGAGGGTTCAGCTTAATGCCATTTATTACCAAAGGTATATCCAGATCTAAACATATAATTTTCTCGTTATAGTCAGCATTAATAATAATAATACCAATTTGCTAACCAGGTAGGCCCACTGGATACACAGTCTCTTTCTGGGGTGGCTCAGAAACAACATCTGCTCAAGTAACTTGGTGAAGTGACTTACTGAAGATCACATAGACGACAAATGAGAGCTGAGGGAACCAAACCTTGTACCACAGGAACTAAAACTCAAACTTGACCTCTGCAGCTATACTCTCTGCAACTACTGCCAGCATTAATTAGGCCAGTTACTGAATACCGTACACCTTTTGGGATGTAGTTCACCAGACATATCAAACAACTCAAAAGACCCCAGGGACTCCTAACAAAGGTCATCCATAGCTTAAAACCCATAAGTTGTCAAAAAAGACCAGATGCACTGTTCCTTTAATCAGTATGTTACAGTCTACTGGGAGAAGCTTGACTTTCAAGCCATTATGGACCAAGTGATCCTGGATCTTTTTTATCTCCACAAATTGAATATTTGCACAAATACCAGAACAATGGATCTAAATCTTCACCAGAAGATAAGTAAAACAAGATGGAGAGAGGAATTCATTACCAGAGCTTCCCCACCATTGGAAGATTCCCACTGCAAAGTAAACACTGATACATTTATTGCATTTGTTGGCTGGGAAAGTCTGATTTAGCACAGAGCCTCCATTCCATTGGAGGCCCAAGAAGAAAAGCTCCAGAGGATACACACTAGATAAAGACGTATACACAATGTAGAAAAAAAAAATCAGCATTTTACAAGTGCATACATGATCTAGTGAATAGTGTAAGAAAAAATAAACAGCATTTTACAAATGCATACACAGTACAGTGAATAAAGACATTTTGTATAACTTTATACATGGTATAGAGAAGTTATTCAAAAGCATTCTGAAATGTCTGCATAATAATGGGGTCATTGTAGATAGTACAGTGATCACAGATACAGATTATTGTTGTGAACAAAGGAAAATGATGATAATTCAATATATAGAATCAGTGGCAGAGTAGCACGGTATGTCTACAGATATACATTTCAGTAGACCAATAGCATTATGCACTTCAATAAGCACTTTCATAATAAAGTCATGAAACAAACAAGTTGCAGAAAAGCAGCATCCTTGTATACTTTCTTTTTTTTTTTTTTTTGCTGGTCAGCAGTTTGTATAGTAGATTAAAGATTGATTTGAGAAGGAAAGAAGGAACAGAAGTGACTGAAAGTGTGAAGAGGGAGGAGAGAAGGTTGTATAGGTGAATATAAGAAAGATGAAGTGAATGTGACAGTGGTGGTGTAGTAATCCGCTATGATAAGTGGTTGAGAGCATAGACACAGGATATGAGAAAGAGATGACAGGGAAACAGTTGAGGGGTATGAAGACGTGATGGAATTATGGTTTAGTGGTGTTACTTATACAGGCATAGTGCAAGGGCAGAGCCAAAGATTCTGCAGGTGTGACTTTAGCATTTGTTTAAAATGTTAGTGATGTTCTGTTTTTTAAAGAAAGAGGTATGGTGTTCCATGCTTCGGTAACATCATTTAAGAGACTGTCACCAGGTGTATTGCTGGATGTAGTGACATGGACCAGCAGCATTTGGGTCGAGTGAAGGGGTCTATTTTGGTTTGTATAGCTTGATTAGAGTTGACAGAAATGGATTGTTTAATTTATAAATGAGGCTATGAGTAGTCACAATTTGGGAATAAGACAGAGGGCTAGGGAATGTTGGAATTTCTGTGTGTTTTACTGCAGCCGTTGTTACTTTGTGATAGCACTGATTGAGCTTTGAGAGCTGAGAGACTTGCAAGTTGGTGAAAACAGGCACCGAGAAGTGAAGTGTTAGAAGTGGTAGGGTAGAGGCTAAGTATTTTCTAGTTTTGTCAGTTAGGAAATGTTCAGCTCTACATAGGGAACCAAGCAACTTAGTATGTGGAACAATTTAAATTGTAGTGTTATTTGCTGAGAGAATGTTAGATGAGGGTTTTTGGATAAGGGGTGTCTTGAGGTAAAGAGAATACTTTTTTTTTTTTTTGAGGTTTAGTAAAAGCTGTGAGTTGGTTATCCAGGCTTCAATGGATGAGAATGATTTTTGAGTGATTTGTTGCAGGTTGTTAACGTTTTAGGCACTACATATGAGGGTGGAGTCACTGGTGTTCTGTATTATTGTGGCTGACTTGGAAAATTCTGTAACAGAATCATCTAAGGGGAGATCCTTTAGATGTTGTCAGTTACAAATTTATAGGTTCTGGAGTAATGTTTCTTTTTTGGAAGTGGTAGAGATTACATACTTCATTAAAGTGGTGCATTTTGGTGTGTGGTTTTGAGCTCTGATGACAAAGGTAAGAATGTAGTCATTTAGAGTATTAGAAACAGAGTTATGGGAAGATTGCAAGTATCCCATCAAGTGTTGAACCTTTGTTGGTGTGGTTTATGTAGTATTAGTTTTGTGAGGCTATATGGATTGGTGGTGTTTTGAGGATAATCACAATTGACAGCTAGCCAGGTGATACTGAAATGTCCTAAAATTATTTTTTTTTGTGGGATATTAGAGGTGTCCCATGATAAAATTAAGTGTTGCTGAGGTTATTTCTAGGCAGGATGTAAATTTCCATTAAGGACAGAGTTTTTTTGAGGGGTACGTTCAGTAGACCGCCAATGATTTCAGCATTAAAGGTTGACGAGGGGAGAGGGTAAGTTGCAGAGTATTGATGGCTACACCTCCTGTTTTTTTTTTCCTATCTACCCTTGGTGTGTTGTAACTGAATGACTGTCTTTCTTTGCCTTTAATGTGGGCTTTAGCCCAGTTTCTGTAATTATTAGTATGTCTGCAGTGTGTGGGCTAGCCATGTATTCAGCTCAGTTATTTTCACGTACATGCTTCAGATGCTCAGGTGGAAAATTTGCAATGAGGATGCTTTCAGAGTTGAGAGAGGTATATTTGGTTAGTGATGTTGGCAGTACATAGTTCTGGATTGGAGTGTATGTCACTACTTAATGTTAATATGGGCTGTATACTGAGGGGATAGTTTTTTTTTGGAAGTATATATTTTTAAAAGTCTCTGTAGTTTGGAGTGATGATTGAAGGAAGTAGGGTAGAGTGATTGAGGTATAGATGGCTGTGTTAAAGCTCTGTCTGTGGTAATAAACCTGATTAGTTGAAAAAGTAATGGTTTGGGTGGGAAAATATGGTTTTAATAGATGTGGCTAGGAAGGGAGGTCAGATGGGGTAAGAAAGAAAGAGTCAGCAGGACTGGTAGCTGTAGAAAGGCCATGGTTGAATGAGCTTGAGGATATGTGAGGTTGTGTTAAAAGGGTAACTGACAGATGAGGAGAGAGTTTAGCTATATACTAATTAGATGTTTGATTAAGTTGGTTAGTTGCTTAAATAGGTGTGACTTTGGATCTATAAGTTTAAGCTGTGGGTGGGAATTGGGGTTAGGATAGGGGATTCAAGTGAGCCCAAGCATAGTGAGGGTGAATGGAGAGGGTTACACTGAGCAGGAAGGTGAGGTCACAAAAAACAAATTAGTGAAGTTGCCTTGAAGCAAAGGTAGATGCTTACATTCAGCTAGTACTGAATCTGTTCACTATTTTTATTTGTATATTTAGTTTGTAATAAAAATTAAAGGAAAACTCCACCTTCTCCTACAATTTAACTCGACTCTTAGGTTGCTTTTCCCCATACAATAAGATTCTAGTACCATGTAGAACCTACTTGTACTTTATAAAACTTTTATTTCCTTGCCTTGGAATCGAAGGAAAAGACAACTCACTTTTTAAGCTTAACTTCTCACATAATTTGCAGTTGAATTTGTCTGTACCTGCAGTACATACCACAAATATACAGAAATTTGATTGTAGTCAGGTACTTCTGACAATCTTATATGGGTAATTATTCTTGCTGATGTCAGGAGTTCAGGCTGCTGTAAACAAGGCAGAGAGGTGCGAATCTGTTTTACATTGTCTTTGTTGCAGAGAGGAAGAAAACTTACTGATTCACAGCTGCTTCCTATGTAAGCATGCCTTTCACAGCAAAACAGAGAAATTATATCAGTCAATGGTTCAAAGGTAGTGACCATCTCTTTTGATAGATTTACACAAGCATCACACTATTGAAATGCTAAGCTCTAAACTTTAAGTGTTTGTTGTTTATACTACTTTATGTTTTAAGATGACTTGAATGTAGTATCAAAAATGTCTATGATATTTAGCAAAAAGTCAGACAATATTTTTCCTTGTAAAGTATCATCACATTTACCTAAATATAGGGGGATGGGACTGTCAATTCATCTTGGGTACAAAAAGATACTTTGAACAAAGGCTTGCAATTTAGCCAATGTTTTGGTTGCAGCTGTATAATTTCTTAGTATAGTATTTAAAACAAGCCGTGAGACACATGCAAATGAGGGCCATTCAAGAAATCAAAAAAAGCAGTCCTGCACGTACAGTATCTAAGATGGCCGTGACTACACTAATCCCATTATATGTCAATGGCATGAGAATACAGCACTACTTCCTCGTGTCTAGCTTGACTCCTATAAAGCAGGCTTGAACTAGATTATGGGAAACAGGCTTCAAGAAAAATAAGATCACGTTTGTATGTCAAGCCTCATTGACTGCCATTTTGCAGAAAACATATTACAGTTCTATAAGAATCTGGCAGAATGATTTTGAAGTGTTAAAATAGCTCAGAAAACAGAGATAGAGTAAAACATTTTTTTTTTTAGTTCTAAGGTGGAGTTTTCCTTTAATGACCCCACTGTTAGTCCAATATAGAGTTATCCAGACTAATAGTGATATACAACATTTAGAATTGCACTTCTCTGTTTAACCAGTTATCTAATGGGAAGGAGGTCTCCAAGGACTTTGATTTGCAAAGTCTATAGGGTAGCTACCCCCTCCCACATACATACATACATACATACACACACACACACACACACACACACACACAATCTAGGCTAGGCAGCGAGACATAGTAAGATCAAAATACAGGACCATAACTCAGGAAGAAGAAAATATTGTCTCAGAACTGAAAGAGGTTTAACAAGTGTCTGGGGCAAGGGAGAAATAAACTTAAGAAAGGGAGACACTGGACTGCCAAATCAATCAGTGTAGTTCACAGTACTAATGGAACTGCTGTGGTCTAAGACAGTGGAGCAACAATAGTGGACAAAGTCATTTTGGGCTGCCAAAATGTTTATAAATAATTTGCACAAAAATATAGCCCTCAAACAGATGTTCAAACTGCGAACTTCACTGTTCCAGACATTATAGATATATTTACTTGCAAGAACACTGCTACAGAAGAATAACAGTAAGAACATACATTTTTTCTTTTAAACTTGAAGAGAAGCATGAGTTCACAGAGTCAGTGGTGTCTTAGGCACAAAACTGGCTCAGAGTTGAAAGTGGTTTAACAAGTGTTTGGGGCAAGGAGAAATAAACTTTAGGAAGAGAAGGATCTTCCTTCATATGGGAACTGAGTGACAGGATGAGTTTTTACACATTTACTCCTGACTTGACAGGCCTGTCCCTTCTCAAGTGAGGAAGTTCAGTCTGAGGGTGGGCACTGGCAAGGTGGAAATGGGCCCACTACTCAAATGCCTTGTATTTCCTATGCTCACATGAAAATTTTATTTCTCATGGCCCAGTCTTTCTCTTCACACAATTTCCTTGCCAGGGCATATCTGCTACCATCCTATGAGCCGAGTACTACGGCAAAGCATGATGGTGACAACAGGAAACTGTTCACCTGCTTGTTGCTTCATCTGCCTCCCTGTTCATTAATAAGCTACACACCTGAAAATAATGTTGAATGTGCATGCCTACTAATAATCCACAACCTGTAAATGCTGTTGAAACTACATGTCCATACACTGAAAGAATAACCCACAAACAGCATCGCCACAGCATGTGTGCATTTACACCTCCAGAGGCAGGCAATCGACGTACACTAATGACCCATCCCAACAGGGATCCATCTGATTCACAGCATCTGTTCTTTAGAGAATGCTGCTGGCTGTAAGGGAAATAAAAAGAATTTGATCAAGATCATGGATGTGGTCTTTCAGTAACATTATGGTATTTATTATTTGTGTCCACATAGTATTGTGAGCTAATCAGCAAAGTGTGATGCTAACACCAGTACCTTATTCATCAACATTGCTGAATCCACTCTGTGGATTTTAAAGCTGGTTTCTCTAAAGCGGACCTCAGATACTGGCATGCCCCCTGTGTTCTTAACCTGTCCATTCCTAATATTTGGTGGTAAAAACCTGTACATAGTTAAAGTATTTACAGAACACAGCAAGTTAAGATCACATCACATTTAATTTTTTTTATGAATAATATTTGTAAGGCACCTTCAACTTTCATTAGCATGAATTATATTGCCAATCATATGATGACTAATTGGTTTTGAATACATGATAATGTTTTTCTTCTGTGTAGAAAGCAATTCTATATTTGACCTGAAATTGTCTACTATGACAAGTATGATTATACAGCATAGTAGAGAAAGGATAAATGCAGCCATTGTAGAATAATAATCAGGCATGTGCATGTTGGGGTGCACTAACAATAATAAAAACGTTATTAAATATAGGCACACGACTTACGAGAAACAAATATAGCATTTTCCACTTCAAGTTCCCTTCTTAGATGGAAGGCACACATCATAGAGAAGCAGTATAAATATGTGCTGCATTTTAAAATTCAATTTAAAACTAAAAGAAACAATTTCATTCTGACATCTAGTGACATTTCTGCTATGCACTCTAGATGACTTTATGATGAGAAAGCCTTAAATAAAGGATGCTTGCAAGCTAGCAATATGGAAGGCATTATATGCCCTTTTAATCTTTCCTGAATTTTCCTCTTCAATCTAAAATTTATGCACCATTTCTAAAATTGTGTGCCGTATCAATTTTCTTATATAAATCACATTTAACCCTCTATTTCTCAAAGTATAATCCATAAAACCATGAAAGTGTTGGAGACAGATGCAGTACAAAAATGTTGCAGTCTGATAAAGGGATAAAAGCAACTGAAAGGAAAAGGCATTTATTCTATGTATGAAATTCACTAAACAAACACTGTATGGTACAGATTATGTAGTGAGTGTCTTTCTGGGATTAATTACACAGTATTATATTTAACTAAAAATAAACGCTAAATCAATCAAGGTGTAGAACCTCAGTAATCATGGCAAAATAGTTTCTTCATGAAATGTCTGACCATGCATTAAGGGACTACCAGATTTAAACTTCTGTGAACATGGTACAGTTGTGAGCTGAACCCAACTAGACCCAACTCTCTCTAGAATGTGTAAAAATCTGTTAACCAGTTTACTGTGTAATTTAATTTAATCCTGACTTGTGCTCAGGATTAACTGTAACCTGTGGAACTTGCTTACTTATGTAATCTCTGTAAATAGTCTGTTTGTAATATGTAATGCTGGTATTATGTAATGCTGTATCTGCTTACCCTTGGAGCTTTTCTCCCCGGGCCTCCGCTGAAAATGGACATGCATCCAGTCGGACTATCCCGGTCAACAAATGTAAAATAATAAAATAAAAATGACAGCATTATAGGTTCATAAGTTAGTGTGAGGCAGCCAGTTTTACGAACCATATTTAGCTTACAAATTATTACCAGCTGGTTTGTCTCCCTTTTTGATAAGAGCCATACTACTAATGCCTAAAGAAAGTTTATTTTAACTCATCTAGTTATCAAGAAATAACTCAAAGGAGGCAATGTGCTACATGGTTTACCATGCAAGAGAAGTTTGTTTTGCAGGGAGGGCATCCTTTGGTTAAAGAAACTATCCATCCAAGAAGTCCTGTTTGTGCTACAATTTAAGTTTGAAGTCTTAGAGCTAGTGTTACTAAGGTTACCATTGTTTTTGAACTGGAATCTCTTCTTTCTTAAATATGTGCAATGTCTCAGAACTTTATTTGATGTTTGCAGAATAATGCTAAAGCGGTTTCTAATTGGCTGAGTAGTCTAAAATCATACATCATATTTTAATTGCATTGTGGCTACCCATGCCTGTGCCATCTTACTAATGCATGCTAACCCTAATTCTGCCCCTAACAACATGCCCCAACTTACCTTAGAAAAAACACTTTTTATAATAGTACCACTATACAAAGACACTCAGAGACACATCACACACACAGCAGCAGCATATACACAACACTAAATCTCCCCCCTTTCCCTGGCTTTTACGATAACCCTAACCAGCAAACACTGGCACTCATACACTCCAATCTGTGATGAGAAAGCATTTGGCATATCTGAAATTTTCATCATTAAAATCCCAAACCCTCACTTAGCTTACCTACATGCACTCAGGATTACTTCTTTAACCAACATGCATGTGCAATGGGTTTTTCAAGTACTTGCCTTTGTCGATGACGTGACTATTTGATGTAGTGAAGGTAACCCCATTCTGACGTACCACTTTTGTGTGTTACTTTTTATTATTGTACATCAGTGTGCTAGATTTGACCTCAGGTTCTGTGGGTACTGTATACCTTATCTTATTTATTGACACAAACAGCACTGAAGCTGAGATGGTGATTGGCAGCACTGCCCCTAAATACGACTCCAAGATGGCAGGATAGCAGTCACTGACATCAAGATGGCTGGCTCAGATAGGGTTTGAATCCCACCACTGCCACTACAAAGGTGAAGTAATAGCAAGAGAGTGCACACAAGTCTGACTAACTAGTTTACCAAGTACAACCTGGCTGTAACAGCATAAAGGGAATATTCATTGCGGTCTTTGGTATGGGCTACTAACCTCCACACAGGTCCCATACTGAGGTGAGTCTTTGGCCCAGAATTCCCATAGGGCACTTAATCATTGCTCATTTTGTGCACCAATGCCTTCCAGTGCCCCCTTAGCTACTCTATGTTTCACTGAAAGTATTATTCTCACACATACACACATGCAAACAAAATTCCTTCAATCCCAAACAGCTTTCTTCTTTACTTAGAATACTCCCATCACTATGGAGGAATTCAGAGACTTTTAGTTACATGCTGCTCTTAAATGAAGATAAACATGAAGTATGCTACTTAATATTTCTTTCATGAATAGTGGGCCTTAAGCAGTTGAATGGAAAACATGAACCATATAGATTGCTAACCAAAAGTTTAAATATTTACCCTCTTGTCAGATAAACAGAGCATAAATATATTTATAATATATCATTACCAAAAGCATAAAGATGAATAAATGAACTTTACATAAATAAAATAGTGCAAATACAGAACAAAATATATGTAGGTTAGCACACACAGGGAAATCAAATAAAAGGCAATGAAATGCACAGGATGTAGTCAGAAAAAAAACTAAGCTCCAGAAATCCAGTTTCCCTCGCTAGCTTACTACAGATGTACTGACCCAAAATCTGTTAGTAATTTGTACTCGCAGATGATTCTACATGAGAAAGACGACACCAATACCACTTTTCAGTCTTCATGCACAGTTGCAAAATGCCCCTTTCCCAGCCCTTATGTCCACGACATCATCATCTTGTTGCTAATGAAATAAGTACAGCCAGTCATTTTAACCACTGGACGATTGTTAATGCACATCCATGAGTGCTTTCCTTCCATTCTGACTTCACTCATGTCTTAGTCATAAGTAATTGTAATAATTAGATCCCAGCAGAAGGTGATAATCCTTGGTCTTTCATCTTTGCAACATTATGACAAACAAAACCAAGCACAGCTTGATGTGGGGGATGTGATAGCCACACAGATATGGAGGCAACCCTAAGGAACTCGGTTCAAAGCACCCTAGGCTGATCATGAAATACACAATGATATGTACAAAATAAAGAAAGTAATCCTTGGTAACTGGAAGATTTTACTGTCTGATGACAGTTTGAAAGATATTGTTGGTCCTACACCTTCATTTGGATACAAGAACACGCTGAATCTTAAGAGACTGCTTTGCAAGGATTCTTTCGTACCTGTTGGTGGTCAGACCATGTTTAAAGTGAATACATTTGGAACTTTTCTAGGTGGACACTGTAAATGTTGTACTTTTATTGACAAATCAAAATATTTTCAACATCCTGTTACTGGAAAGTCTTATCATTTTTGTGGTTTTGCGAACTGTAGAACCAGAAATCTGGTCTATTTAGCCAAGTGCCAAGACTATACATAGTTTTACGTTGGCAAAACCAATCACATGTTTAAGGAGCGGATTTTGCAACATATCAGAGATATAAAAGCTGAAGGAGAACATAAGGCTTTAGCACATGTAAAAGTGTATAGAAATCACAGGTTTAAGTTCATGGTCTTACAAATGTGCTTGCTTTCAAGAAGGGGTGGCAACATTTCACTACACACTGAACAGATAGAGGTTGATTGGATAGCAGATCTGCAGGCTGATTGAGCTCTAGGACTCAATAGTGTATTACCTCTCAAATCTGTATTAAAGGGTGTAGGCCCAAAAGATGATGCTGATTGGATGATTTTAGGGGTACGAATTTTAGTAATGTTTTATTGGCTGTTTTATGTTTTATAGTGCTACTGGAAGTCTCTACATGTATGGATTTGAAAAAGAGTGTTTTACTCGAAAGTGCGTATCCCTTTGTGTTCATTAAAGTTTTATTGCCATGGTGGACTGACTGGGTCATTTTTTGTTTGTAACATTAGTAAGAGGAGCCAACATGCTTGTAGATTCAACACAATTCAAAGACACCGCTTGTTCTTTCGCATTCAGCAAGTTAAACTTCCACACTAGTAAGCATGAGAACAAAATGAGAGATGAAAAAAATAAAAATCCATTACATTTTAACTGGTTAATTTAGCCAGGCATTACCCTTGGCTGCACAGTTGCTTTTATTTTAGTCTGACGTTATCCCGGCTTCAAAGAGACTAAGAGATTTTTAATTAGAAAAGCCATCCATCTTAACAAATTCAACTTACAGAAATAGTAAGTGGTTTAGAAGCCCATGTTTTGGACCTCTGCAAATGCTATATGATTCTAATATAGATTTTATAGACCATTACTAGGCTATTGACCTAAGGTGAGGGGTGTTTTCTAAGCCTAGCCAAATTTTCCCGAAAGAATAATGATGTCCTGTATCCAAACAGAATATCAAGGGCCAGGCATTTATAAACTACTGTCCATAAGGGACATGGGTGCCAGGCTCAGTGTAAATGTCCTATGCCCAATCCACTCATCTAGTTTGTGCTTAAACTGGGTAATAGACAAACTCAGCTTCACATGGATGGGAAGCCTATTCCATAGGAGGGGTAGTCTCTGGGGCACATCTGTCTCTCCAACATGTTCTGTTTCACAGACAAAATTCAAGTCCCTAAACCTTGTATTTCTGGTACTCTGACTTATGAATATGTAGGAGATTCAGAAGTGTGGGGTTTGTGGATGCCTTTTAAGCTAGGCATAGATCACCCCTCAGCAATCTATAGGAGACTGAGTAGATGGAAAGGGTTTTAAGATGCTCTGCATAAGGCAGGTTTGTTATGCTTTGTATTCTTTTTGTAAGGAACCCATCAGGTTTAGTTGCTGCATATGCATGATCGGGTACATACCCAAGGGAACACTGTACTCTATGATTGGTCTGATATTGGTGGAGTACAGTGGGATAATGACCTCTTTGGACTTAGATGCTATGCCATTACTTAGAAGTTGCACAATATAAAAGGATTTCCTCACCACTATGGCCATGTTGTGGTCGAAGGCAAGGCTGCTGTTTACGTGCATACCCAGATCCCTGAACACAGAGTTAAAAACTATCATGGTGGAATCCAAACACAAACAGATTTTTATTTGTTTTCTGGGGGTACAGCACTGATGTCCATTGACCTTTTTTACACTCAGCCTGGGTAGTATAGGAGATAAATTCAGAATGTTCTTCAAAGTTCGCCTGGGTTCATCAAGGAAACACTTCAGGTTCACTGAGAGGGCTTGATTAAAGATGGGCACTGTCAATCAAAGTTAGAGAGAAACTCAGGTATACTTTATTTTTATTTGTTTACTACAATATTGTACTGATCAAGAGTTACCATTTACAGATTTCGTCTGGGTGTGCTAAACAAAATACTCACAGATCATACAATATTAGAAGTAAATATTAAGTTACATCATAATGCAAGTCTGTTTAACAAACAGTTTCTGGAAACAAAACTCCCATATTGCCATATACAAATATGAATGTGTTTTTGAGAAAATTTTAAATTCAAAGATGAGACTTAAGAGAGAGCAAGTGTTGAGAATTGCCAGACTAATTTATTGGTCAGTATTTAAAACAGGAGATGAAACATGATAGGGAGGGTGGGTATTATTGGCTAGTAGGGCAACTTGAGAATTACAGACTTAGGTGAAGTGTCTGTTTTGAGGATAGAGTATTTGGCTTGAAGCTGAAAGTGGAAAATGAGTTACCTTCTGAAGTTGTTCAATTTGAGGAGTTACCCAAGGACTGGAAGGAGAGATTCACAGAGTGAGAGAAAGACCAACTATGGAAAAGGCATGTTGGGTGGATGGGAAGGATCTTGATGTGGAGACAGAGACAGGGCAGATATACAATTCTGACTGGATTCAGGTATGGTCCAATAGCTATTTAACTGACACAGTCTGTAAAATGCCAGAATATTTTCTCTCCATACCTGCAAATCTCTACTAGTGTATCCCAAGGCTCTATTCTTGGTCCCCATCTTCTAATACATTTATCATTGACCTTTGTAGGTTCAGCCTCTCTTATACAGCATGCTGATAATTCTACACTTATATGTGGCTTATAAGGCATCCACAAAACCCACGCTTATGAATCTCCTACATATTTGTAAGTCAAACAGTACTAGAAATACAAGATCTAGGGACCTGAATTTTGTCTGTGACTTAAACAGAACATGCTGGAGAGACAGATGCATCTCCCCAGAGACTGCCTTTCCTATGGAACAGGCTTCCCATCCATGTGAAGCTGAGTTCGTCTGTTACCCAGTTTAAGCACAAACTAAGCAAGTGGATTGGGAATAGGAAATTTACACCAGGCCTGGCACTCATGTCCCTTATGGTAGCTTATAAATGCCTTGCCCTCAATGTCCTATTTGGATGCAGGACATCATTATTATTTTAGAAAAAATTGGCTTGCCTCAGAAAGTCCCCACACCCCTGGGTTGTTAGCTTAGAAACAGCCTATGAAGAATAACTTGCCTCAACTCCACCATATCACATAAAAAGCTTTTTTGTCAGTTGGGAAATGGATCCATAATGGCCAGCTACTATTCAACACTAAAAACAAAGTTACTGCTATTTTTCTCCAAATCACACACACCTGATAAAGTGGATTTCAAAATCTTTTCACTAAATAAAACTGAAATTGAAGTAGTTTCCCATACAAAAAGTACAGTTGTATATACTTACCATAAATGTGGATGTTCGAGTGTATTCACTGTTGCAGTCATCACATCTGGTTTATCCCTGCCAGGGTAGCCCTTGGCCGGCCCGAATACCAGACATTTAGTATTTCTGCATCAGTTGCTGTCGCTTGAGGACTGACGTCAGGTCATCAGTGGTATAAAGTAAGGCAGCCAATGCCATTACATCAGTTTTTCTTTCCCTAACCTGTCAGGAGCCCCCAAGTAGGAGGCCAGGGTCTGGTGGAAGGAACCCCACCAGTCGAAAATAAATACCAATAAGTCCCTTGGAAGTAAAGGAGAACAACAAGTTAGAATGGTAATAAAAGGAGAAAGAGAAGAAAGGGGGATGGGGGGGGGGCTGGACTGCAACAGTGAACACACTCAAACATCTACATTTATGGTAAGTGTACACAACTGTACTATGTTTGTGTTTCACTGTTGCAGTCATCACATTTGGGTTGATTCCCAAAGCTGAGAAAAAAGGTGGACACAGTCAATGAAACTAGTAGCTGGCTAGGATGCCCTGCAAGACTGCAGAGGCAAACCCTTCCCTGGATTTGGAGAAGAGAGGCAGGTGGTAATACTTGTTAAAAGTGTGAACAGATGCCCAGGTTGCAGCCTCCAGGATGTCACTGGTGGGGACTCCTCTGAGGGAAGCCACAAAGGTGGAGGCTGCTCTGGTGGAGTGTGTCCTGACACCCTGGGGGAGGGGGGGGGGGCTTTCCATGTGGTTTGTAGCAGAAATGGATGCAGTGTGCTATCTATTTGGAAATTCTTTGTTTGGAGATGGCTTTACCTTATGCCCCTGTAGCAAAGCCAACCAGAAATTGATCAGACTTTCTGAAGGATTTAGTCCTGTCTAGATAGAATCTGAGTTGTCTGTGCACATCTAGAGAGTGAAGAATCATTTTCTGCTTGTTCTGGGGATTAGGAAAAAAGGTGGGCAAGTGAATGAATTGGTTGGGAGCTACACTGGACACCACCTTGGGCATGAAGGATGGGTTAATTCTGAGGGATACCCTGTTTGCATGAAAAATGATAAAGGGTTCCACAGCCATGAGTTCCTGCAGCTCAGAGACTATTCTGGCTGAAGTGATGGCCAGAAGGAATGGTGTCTTCCAGGAGAGAAATTTTAGCTCTGCAGAAGAAGCTGTTTCAAAAGGGTGCAGGGTTAGCTTTTCCAATACAAAGTTAAGGTCCAAAAGCTGGTGTTAGTGCCCTTCTGGTTGGCTTCAAATTGCTAGCCCCCCTTAGGAACTGTTTGATCAAAGGGTGTGAGAAAAGGGGCTGCTCAGTGGGAAAATGAGCAGAAATAGCAGAGGCATGAATTTTTATAGAGGAGAAAGAGGCCACTGTGTAGTAGGTCAGAATGACAGGGAGGGAGGACTGTGCCGTACTGGCTCCCTTAGCCTGGACCCAGGTGCAGAACCTTTTCCATTTATCATAAGACTTTCTGGTGCTAGGACGTCTGGCCTTACGGATAACATTCAGAACCGGTTTACTGAGGTTGTCAGATTGGTGCAGGGATAGGGAATAAGCCAAGCTGCCAAACTGAGTGTCTGTAATTGGGGGTGCATGAACTCCCCTTTCCTCTGGGTCAGGAGGTTTAGAATCTGAGGAAGATGCCATGGGGGTAGCAAGGACAGGATGTGCAGTAAGGGGTACCAGTGCTGCCAGGGCCAGTCTGGAGCTATGAGAATGGGTCCTTGGTTTTTCCTCCCTTATTTTGAGCAGTATTCTGGGGATGAGAGGTAGGGGAGGAAAGGCATAGACCGATAGATTGCCCCAGGGGAAGGACAGGGCAACCACTTTCCAAGCCATGCAGTGATGCTCCCTGGTGCAGAATTTGTTGAGCTGATGGTTGGTGTGGGAGGCAAAGAGGTCGGCCTTTGGGGTTCCCCATTTCTGAGTTATTAGGGTGAGGATACTTCTGTTGAGTTGCCAACTGTGTGGGTCCAGACGATTTCTGCTTAAATGGTCTGACAGAGTTGAGAGAACCTGGTTTGAATTGTGCTAACAGGTGTAGTTGCATGGCAGAGGCTGTGTGTCAAAGGGTTATGGCCAGCCTGCACAGAGGGTAGGAGTGAGTCCCTCCCTGCTTGTTGATGTACCACATCACAGTGGTGTTGTCTGTTTTGATCAGGAGAGCTCTTGCAGAGAGAATGGGCTTGAAAGCTATCCAGGCATGCTGCACAGCCATCATCTCTTTTTGATTGATGTGTAGAGGGATTTTATGTGGGTTCCATTGGTCCTGAATGCATCTGTAGTCCAGGTGTGCACCCCAAGCATTCTCTGATGCATCTGTGATGAGGGTCTGGGCAGCAGTGGGTGGGGAGAAAGGCATTCCCTTGTTTTGGGAGGATGCTGTTGCCCATCAAAGAAAATCTTTTCTGAGGCAAGGAATTATAGGTGTAAGAGTTTCCAGGTCTTGAGAGTGTTGGCACCAAAGGCTCTTTAGGTACCACTGAAGTTTCCTCATATGCAGTCTGGCATATGGAATGAGTAGTATGCAAAATGCCATGAACCTCAGAGCTGGCAGGATCTTCCTTGCAGTTAGCTGGGGCCTGGTGGCTAGTTGAGAGAAGTCGGCTGTCAGGATAATTTCTTTCTCTGGAGTAAGGAATGCCATCTGGGAAGCTGTGTCCAGACTTGCTCCCAGGAAGATTATCCTTTGGGTGGACACCTG
Organism: Protopterus annectens; assembly: GCF_019279795.1. Lineage (NCBI taxonomy): Eukaryota > Metazoa > Chordata > Ceratodontiformes > Protopteridae > Protopterus > Protopterus annectens. Next base: position 269,270,571 of record NC_056726.1, on the reverse strand, counting down.
TTTGGATTTATTTTCATTGTGTACCCCAGGGAGGTTAGTAGGGTCTTTACAAAGGCCAGGGGCTTCAGCTGCTTCTCCTGGCTGGCTGCCTGAATAAGGCAGTTTATGGGTAAATCTGAATATTTCTTTGTCTGCAAAAGGCAATGACCATAGCCTCATATTTTGTGAAAACTCTGGGAGCAGTAGATAAGCCAAAGGGAAGTGCAGAGAACTGAAAGTGTTGAGATCCTGCCCTGAAGTGGAGCTATTTCCTGCATGATTCCCTGATAGGAATGTGGAGGTAGGCCTCTTTTAGATCTAGGGTGGCTACCCAAGAGTCCTTGGAGAGCATGGGTAGCAGCTGCTGGAGGGTGAGCATTTTGAATTTTGGGATCACCAGGAAGGTGTTTAGAATGGATAGATCAAGGAGGGGGTACCAGGTGCCCTCTTTCCTGAGCAACAGAAAGTCTGGAGTAGAAACCTTGGCCTGTCTGTTCTGCAGGAACGTGCTCTACTGCCCTCAGAGAGAGCAGGGAAAGGATTCTCTTTTGAGCCTCTGTCTACTGATTTGGTCATTTGGTGGCAGATCTGGGAACCCTTTTGGGGTCGGAAGGGTGTGGAAGGAAAATTTGTATCCCTGAGACTCCATGTTCAGAACCCAGTGGTCTTGGTAATGGTGGCCCAGGTGCTTGAATGAAAGGAGAGTTTTCCTCCTAGGGGCAAGTGAAGGTGAGCAGAGGGAGGGGGTGGAGGAGATGAGTCATTGTGAGTTTATACCATAAGGGGGTAGCTTAGAACTCCCTCTTTTTGAAGTGGAGGTAGTCCACTACTTAGATCTCTGCATTCCCTGGGGCTGCTGTCGGGGGGGGGGGGGGCGGGTGTCTGTTTCCACAGGGCCTAGGCTGGGCCGGTTTAATGGGAGTAGGAAAGGGCCAGTGTTTGGAGGGACAATGCCTGCTGAACCTAGGGGGCTGGACCTGCAAGAAATCCTTAACTGTTTGCATAGATTTTGCTTTTTCTTCCATCTTTTTTAAGACCTCTTCTGCTTTAGTGCCAAATAAGTTATTTTTGTGCAATGGGGCATCCAACAATTTAGATTTGACATGATCTGGCAGGGGCTGTTCCTTAAGCCATGCATGCCTTCTAATGACAGATCCAGTGACTGCTAGGCATCAAAACCACAGTGCAAGGTGGGTTTAGTTACTTGACTTGCAAAATGCATTAACTCTTGTAAATCTTTAGATTCTGCCCAAGCAGGAAAGGAAGGCATTTTTTGTTTAAGGAGTTCCAAAGTATGTTGCTGAAATTTCAGCATATGGAACTGACAATTTAGTGCCCTGATATCAAGAGTAGCTGAGGTGTATACTTTCTTACCTCATCTGTCCAATGCTTGAGAATCCCTGTCTGAGGGGGTGAGCTTCTTAGTAGAGGTTGCTTTAATTCTTTTTTGGCCCTTGAGAAATGACCTCAGGGTCAGCTGTAGGATTTTTAAAAAGATATTTGTGAGAGTCAGGGACTCTATAGTACCTGGCTGGTTTTCTGGGAGCAGGAGGAAGGGCATCAGGAGTCAAGCTGGATTCGAGGAAAACATCCTACACAACATCCAGGATTGGGGGGATGGCCAAAGGTCTGTGCTGTGGAAGATCAAGGAATTCTCGGAGTCTCTTTTTAGACTAAGGGTAGTCCTGACTCTCTCACTGGAAATGCTCCCTTAACGTATACAGGGTTTCCTCAAAGGAAAAATCCTCTGGGGAAAAGCTGAAGGAATGGAATCCTCTGCATCAGAATCCTTGGGTTGCATGTCTTCATATTCAGATGCATAAGATTCATCTGACTGTTCTTCAGACAAAACTACAGGGGACAGATCCACTTTCCTTTTGGAGGGGGTAGCTTGGCTTCTCCTGATCAGCATAAGGTCTTCCACCATTTTAAGTATTTGAGACTGAGGCAAGGTAGCAAGCACTTGAGAGTGGGTCGTCGGTTTCTTGGGTGTGGTTCATACCCAGGGCCTAAGAAACTCAGTAGCTTTAGAAAGAATGGTAGTCACGAAAGAAGACATTGGTTTGTGTCAAGATTTGGTAGTGCAAAGGACTTCCTCAGAAGCTGGTGCCCGCTCAGCAGCTCTGGATCAATCCAAGGTTGAGATGACTGCAGAATCTTTATTCAAAGAAGAATTTTGCGGCATACTGGACTCTGAAAGGGTCTCGGTAGCAGCCTGCAAATCAACAGAAGCGGGCATCCCGAAAACACCTCACTAAGGACAGGAGAACTGACGACTAGCTTAACGGAAGCATCATCAGTAGATTTGGACCTGTGCCGTCTGTCTCTGTCTATCTTTACATTTTATCGGAAGATCTGCTGTTGGATAGCTTACCGAAGCATCGGAATTTGAGGACTAAGCAAAAATATCCTGCTACAATAAGGGCCCGATGACGGATAGTTCTGGTGTTGAACAAAGCACAGAAGCGACAATGAGGGACGTCATGGTCTGGGCCTAAACAAGTGATGCAGTAAGAGTGGATGTCTCGCCGTGGTATTTGTTTTCCACAGGTGAGACAATTATTAACTTTTTCTGACATCAGTAAGTGCAAGAAAAAAGGATCCCCAACAGGATACTTAGCTTTAGAAGACTTCAGCTTCAATTCAGTAGACGAAAACTCAGGTAGCGGCCAACCTTCACTCGTGCGAACTGCTTTGGGCTCCATGGCAAGAAAGACTGATGTAATGGCATCAGCTGCCTTACTTAAACTATTGATGTCAGTCCACAAGCGACAGCAACCGATGCAGAAATACTAAGTCTCTGGTATCTTTCTGGAGTGATTATATATGATGACCTTAAAACTGACCTGATTGTCTTTCTGGTTGCCTTCCCCTTATGTTAACTTGACCATATATCTAATTTCCTCTCTGTTTTTACTGGCCTGTGTGAGTAAGCGCAAAATTATTTTGTGAAATCACTCTCCTTCAACTATTTAAATTTATTGGCTCTCCTACTGTATTCCAAAGTACCAGAATACAGAAGTGACCACCTCCTTTCAATCCATCTTGCTGTTTTAAAAATAGTGACTCTCCACTAAAACTTAACTTTTTAGACAGGTAAAACTTAAGTTACCTATTTTCACATCTACCTCCTCTAGTGCACCCTGCAGTGTTTAGGATAAGCCATTTATTTCATCTTACCTTTAAGCATCCCTGTGACTAGCACTTGCTTTAAAACCTGCTAGAAAGCACTAGGAAGTCAAACTGATACAATCACTCAACTCTCCTTGTTAATAAGGAGAAATTAATAGTAGGCACTAAACAGCCTATAATTGCAAAGTACCAGCTCTTGTACTTAAAAGCACCACCAAACCAGGCATGTCCAAGGGTCAGCTTTCAGTGAGTTCTCCTGTCCACCTGGTGAATATGGGCATACTAAGACAATGCAGCAATTGCCTCATGTACACAGACAACCCTCTCCTCCTACCACCCAACACTACAACCTGTGAGAGATGCACTTACATAGCCAAACTGGAAGCAAAGGTCTCTCCACCCAAGATTGTGCTAGACAGTCAAGAGGAGAAGGTTAACAGCCGCACTACACCTCAAGCAACACATAGCCCTTCTAAACCCACACCACCAACACCCACACATAGCAACACTAAACCCATATATGTGGAGGCCCTTAACAGTAACCTGCCCAAGCAACAAGGACCTCCAAAGCTGAAACGCAAACACCAATCACAACCAAAGTGCCACATAACTCAACACCAGTTTGCCACCTGTACCCAGTACTTAAGTCATAGGTGACTCTATAGTCAGGCACACTGATGTCCAACTCACCAGGCTGAACAAGCAGAAAATTACAGCCAGCTGCCTGTCGGGTGCCAGGATCTGCCACATAACGCATGCACTCAAGTCACTCCACAAGTACAAATATGACTCTGTCATTGTCCATGTTGGAGTGAGTGACTTGAGATGTACCTCTCTGGACTACATGAAAAGAGACATGGAAGTGCTCTCAGATCATGTGGCCCAGGCAGGTATGACCCTAGCCCTGAGTAGCATCCTGCCTTCACCCAGAACTATACCACAGTATAAGGACAACATGATTGACTTCAACAACTGGCTAAGCTTCTGGTGTCATTCAAATGGGATCCAGTATCTGTCTGCCTGGGACGTCATGATCGACAGACCATGATACTTTGCCAGGAGATGGTCTTCACGTGTCACCCCTGGGATTCAGGTTACTGACTAAGGCTCTTGCCACCCCTATAGTGCCTTTTTTAGGCAAAGTTCAAAGGACAAAACCACCACTAACAGGTACAAGCATGCAAAATCTGAAGGTAATGCTACTCAATGCTAGGCGTCTAAACCTCAAAATGCACTCTCTCGAGGCACTCCTAAAAATGGAGAACATCAATGTTTGTGCAGTAACTAAGACCTGGTTCAAGGCTCCAGAAGGCACCCCTGCAATACCAGGCTACAACACTTACCACACTTTTTGGCCACCAAACCAGGACCGAAACACTAAAGGTGGAGGAGTGTCCATATTCACCAAGGATATTCACAAAACCAGGCTAGTTGCCCTACACAATGCATCTGAAATTCTCCAGGTGCAACTAACACTAGGTAAGACTGCAATCCAAATTGAAGCTTGCTACAGATCCCCTACCATGCCCCAAGATTTTCACTACACCTTTCTAAATATACTGGAAAATATTAAGATACAACCAAACACCCTAATACTGGGTGATTTCAACTACCCTGCCATTAACTGGGAAAACTACTCGTGTACCAACACCTTTGTCCAACGGTTTTAGGAATTCATAAATTCCAACGCCCTAGATCAACTAATCCTTAGTCCCACCAGGGGGTCCAGTATCCTAGACCTGGTCATTACCAACATGGGAAATCGATGCTCCACACCTATGGTCACCCCCTCATTGGTCAGGTCTGACCATAAGCTAATCACCCTTGACATCCACATCCCACCCCCACCACCCCAGTAAAGAAACCTCTGTAAAAACCTTCTACAAAGCCAACTTCATGCTACTCAAGTCAGAACTGACAAACATCATGACACCCATGCAGATGGGAACTGAAAGTTTAACTGCTGAATCCTACACTAAGGCACTGCACAAGCACAACCACTCGTGCATGAATCGTGCCATCCCCAATAGAACCAAGATGCTCTCATCCAAAAAAAGGATTCCAATCTGGTGGTCCCTTGCCATAAACAAACTTTACAACAAAAGGAAGAAACTGTTGCAGAAGAGAAAAATCCTAGGATGCAAAAAAACTCCCTTACTAGCTTCAGTAAGAAGCTGAGATCCCTCATAAAATCCTCCAAAGCTAGTTACAAAAATAAAATTGCCAAAGATTCCAAAGACAACCACAAGGCATTCTATAGCTATGTCAAGAATCTAAAAGGGAATGCTCAGATCTAATCTGAGCTACAACAGAATGGCAATAAATATTATGATCCCAAGGATATTGCCAATATCCTGGCAGATCAATTCAGTGCAAACTTCACCCCCTCTCACCCCCTAAAGGGCCCATCTCAATACCAAAATATTGCCAAATTCCAGTAATAACTGCCACACAGGTAAAAAATGCACTCTCCAAAGCTAAGAATACAGCATCCATGGGACCAGAAGACATCCCAGGCTGTGTACTACATGAACTACAAAATGAACTGGCACCTCACCTAAGTGTCATTTTTGATCATAGCCTCACCTCAGGCTTCGTGCCCACTGAGTGATGCCCAGCTACATTTATGCCACTCCACAAGGGGGGGATCCACCTTGGATACCGGGAACTACCACCACATCAGTCTGATGAGCCAGATCTGCAAGCCATGGAACGCATCATCATGGAACTTATAAACAAAGACATTGCCAACCTTCAAACACTGGACACCATGCAATTTGGGTTCATGAAGGGCCAATCCTGTCTCCTGAACCTGATTGACTTCTTTGAATCAGTCTCCAGAGCCGTGGACAAGGGTAAGGTGGTCCACACAGCCTATCTGGACCTCAACAAGGCCTTTGACACCTTCCCCTACTCTGGAATCATAGATAAACTTACTACGCTGGGCATTAATCCCTACTTCACTCGATGGATTGCCAACTGGTTTACTGGCAGAACCCACACTTTAAAAGTAGCAGACTCCAAATCCAGCTCCAGATAAGTGGAGTACCTCAGGGTTCAGTTCTGGAACTGCTCGTTTGGCATCTACTTTTCTAAAGTACAGGCCAACACTAAGGGACTCTGGCTTACAAAGTTCACAGATGACTGCAAATTGGAGCCATTGTTGAATCCCCAAATGATGTGGATATTCTACAAAAGGGCCTTACAGAAACAGATGCTTGGTGCCAGAGCCATGGGCTCAAGCATAATGCCAAGAAATGTATAGTTATCCCCTTTGGGAAAAATACAATGCCCAGTTTGTACCTCTCAAGACATCTGCAACAACTGGAAAGGCTGGCAGAAATACCTCACTAAAAGAATCACAGGCCTAAAGCAGATACCCTATGCTGACCGTCTAAAAAAACTCCACCTATACTCTATCACATATCGTCTACTCAGAGACTATCTCTGCTTAACATACAAGACCATGTCAAACCCAGAACTTTTGGGCATGCTACACTTAAAGAAATCCCAATCCCTCAGAGACGCACGCTCCTAGGATCTAAACCTTGTCATCACAATGAACAAAACATGCTGGAGGGATAGGTTCCTTATCCAGAGACTCCCCAGACTCGAACAGACTGCCCATACATGTCAAGCAGAGCGCCTCTTTGGCCCTCTTCAAAAGGAACCTTGATGATTGGATGGGAGATGGGAAATTCACCCTGGGGATCATGTCAGTTGCCCTGCTAGACAGGTGGGTCCAGGGAAGTAAATACTGTGGAAAGAAATAGCCAGGGAATTGCTACGGCTAGGCTTGTATAGGCCCTATGGCTGATAGCCTAGTACCAACCTATGAACCTATGCATACCACTAAAACCACTCCTGCTACTACCTTCCATCTCCTGTCTTATATGGTACACCCATCCTAACCAACCTTCAGGCTACAGTTAAAAATAAGCTGGAGGCATGTTGTAATAAGGCTGCAAAATTTGCCACCAACAAACAACACTGCAGCCACCGCTGTATTGTCCTTAAGGCTTTGAACTGGCTTGAACCGCCTAACCACTTAGATTGCATACAGCTCATCTCCGCATACATTATTCATCAAACTGATGACTGTCCTGCTTTTACTCCTATTTTCCATTCTTATCATCCTAAAAGACTACTTCAATCTATTGACCAACAACATCTCATCATACACAACCCCCACAAATCCTAAGGCCAGAGTCTCTACTCATACGCTCTCAATGAAAATGGAATTATATCCTCTGCAAATTAGATTGACCTCTAACCTCTCAAACTTCAAACTGCTGCTAAAAAACTTCTTCTTCTTTCGGCCTTTCCCGGTTAGGGGTCGCCACAGCGGAGCACCTGTCCGCTCATGATTGGCAGTGGAGTTTTAAGGTGTCGAGTTGCCAGCCTGGTGCCCAACCTTCCACAGAAGGCACACACATGCACACACTCACACCTAGGGCCAATTTAGATTGTCCAATCCACATACAGCATGTCTTTGGGATGTGAGAGGAAACCGGAGTACCTGGAGGAAACCCACATGATGACAGGGAGGACATGCAGACAGACTCCATACAGAAGGCACCCCAGCCGAGGATTGAACCAAAGAACCTCTTGCTGTGAGGTGACAATGCTAACCGCTGCACCACCGTGGCTGCCCAAAAACTGCTGCTAAAAGGCTACCCAAATAAAATTGGGATTTGCTCTTTCACTACACCAGGTTGAACTAGCCCGTCCCCTCTTCTACTGCCAGCACACTTTGACTATGTTCAGAAGGAAGGAATTAGCAAAATGCATTTCTTACACAAAGATCAATTATATTTTGCCTAGTCTATATTATCTAGCCATCTCTGTTGCTAAGAGTGTACTCAGTGTGTTTAATGTCATCTCTATGAACCGCAACATGTGAATATTTTATCTATTGACAATGTTCTTTCAACTTGTTATAGCTTTCTTAATATTGGCACTATGTATGTGTAGCTTCACACTGTATGAACTGAAGCTGAAGTATCATTCTTCTGTATTACACATTGTAATAACTCTGTTTAACTATAAACATATTGTCAATGTGGAGACTTTCTCCTCAGGCCACCGCTGAAAATGGAATATTATCCTGATAGGACTTTCCTGGTGAACAAATGTCAAATAAGATAAATAAAAAATGAAATCATTGTTTACATACATTGGAAGACTTCCTTCTGATGTTTTATGATGAAAGGAGCAAAGATCTTGGTATGGAGGAGAAGATTGGATTAGTTTAATTGAAGATCATTTAGGCTATTTTAGTCCTTGAGTTTAAGGATGTACATATTCAAACCACTGACAAACTGAACTTCATGGACTGGCCAGTGCCATGACAAAGATCAAATGACTCAAAAAGTATACTGGACAAGAGCAACTCTCTTTTTTTTTTTCAAATAAATTTGTGATTTCAACACACAGATGAAAAACATGGATACCAACAACAGAAAAGTATAAAAGACAAAAGCAATTTCAGAATAGAAACCAATAAGTGCTTTCTCTTTTTGTCCATTACAAGTTCAAGAAATGTAGCTGGCCTGCTGGAGCCAGGTTCCTCTTACCAGGATAGGATTAGGAAAAAGAATGGAAGTTGGGAGGCTCTGACATCTTTCTTAGGTATTATCATCACTGAAGTTGGAACCAGGGTATGCTCAGGATATTTAATTCCCAGCAGTGGCAGACCACCTCCTTAAATAAATATGTTAAGCAGGCCTATGTGGTGAAAGTCTTATTTGTGTATGAATACTAAATTTATAAAATAGATATTCTTGTGTTTGGTAATTCTTGTGTTTGGTATTTGTTTTCTTGTCCTACCAGTGGGAAATACTGGATTAATACTGATACTTTATTAAAATGACCATACCTTTAGAGCATGATGGTTCATTATGTTAATGTCAAACCAGTCAGTAATTTAGCCTGAATGCCATTGTTGCATTTTATAGCAAGTCAAATGTTTTGTTTTTCTACAATGTTTTAATAAGTAGGGCAGAAACACGGTGGTATCAGCAGCAGCAAGAAAGGTGCTGGCAGGAAACCTAGAATACTGCTAAATATTTCAACGGTCAACACCTAAAAAGTCATTTGCATTTTATAGCTTCATTTTAGAAATTTAGAGCCAAGGAAATTTTTTTTCTGTTTTTCTTCATGCCTATCACTGGTGTGGAAGATTAAAGTGCTAGCAGAGATTCGAGTGGGATAAGTTTAACCTTCTGACAGAACAAGGAGGTTCCGGATTATCTGATTTGAAGGGATAATTAGGGGCTACACAGTTAAACCTCTTGTACATAACACAAGCACAAAGCTACAATTCAAGTGGAAAGGGATGGTGATGAAGCAGGGGAGGTAATTCAAGAAATAAAGAAAGAATTAATGGGATTTTAATTCCAGATGCTTAAGGAAAATAACAGTCACACAGAATATTATATTCAGAAAGTAGCAGAAAGTATCCTAAGAATTATGCCAACATGGAAACAGAGAAAGGAGATTCTTATGATAGGGATGACTGCAAGTAGGCATACAGAGAATAGATAAAGTACAGTTTTGTACCTACCATAAATGTAGATGTTCGAAGATCCACATTGCTGCAGTCCTTACACTTGGGTAGTCCGCTGTCCACGGTCGGCCCGAATATCAAAGTATAAGGCTGACGTCGGTCAGGGCGCATTTAACTGACGTCAGGACGTCAGGGTACAAATGCGCATGACCGGCATCATATCCTCAGTCTTTTCTTGCCCCAGATGTCAGAAGACCTTAAAAATAAAGGTCAAAACCAAAAGACAGCAAACAAATAACCAACCACCCTTGCACTAACTATATGTACAATATATACAATATACACGATATGTACAACCCAACCCACACAACCACCTCCAACTACAGAGGGGAAGGAGGGAGGTAATTGGACTGCAGCAATGTGGATCTTCGAACATCTACATTTATGGTAGGTACAAAACTGTACTATGTTCTTCATCTCACATTGCTGCAGTCCTTACACTTGGGTAGAATCCCAAAGCAGAGGTAAGGGAGGATGGCAAACTATAAGGAAGCAGGAGCTGCCAAAATGCCCTGCAAAACCGCAGTGGCAAAACCAGCCCTGGACTCAGAGTAAAGTGGCAGGTGATAATGCCTAGAGAAAGTATGCACAGAACTCCAAGTAGCTGCCTCCAAAATATCCTTGGTTGCCACTCCCCTCAAAAAAGCTGTTGAAGTGGCAGTAGCCCTAGTGGAATGAGGCCTAATCCCAGCTGGAACCTCCTTGCCATGATGGGAATAACAGAAAGCAATGCAAAACCCAATCCACTTAGAAATAGTTTGTTTTGACACAGGCTTGCCCTGAGAACTCAAAGCAAAAGAAACAAACAACTGCTGAGACTGCCTGAACCCTTTAGTCCTGTCCAAATAATAACGCAACTGCCTGTGTACATCCAAAGTGTGCAAAATCTTTTCCCCCTTATTTTGGGGATTTGCATAAAAAGTAGGCAAATGAATAGTCTGGTTTAAAGCCACACTAGAAACCACCTTAGACATAAAGGAAGGATTAGTACGTAATGATACCCTATCCTTATGGAAAATCAAGAAAGGCTCAACTGCCATAAGGGCCTGTAATTCAGAAACCCTTCTTGCAGAGGTAATGGCCAACAAAAAAGCAGTCTTCCATGAGAAATATTTCAACTCAGCAGTAGCTGCAGGCTCAAAAGGTTGTAGAGCGAGTTTCTCCAACACAAAATTGAGATCCCAAGCAGGAGTAGGAGCTCTTCGTGGGGGTCTTATATTCTTTGCCCCTCTAAGAAATTGCTTGAACAAAGGATGAGAAAACAATGGCGGGTCGCAATCATAGTGAGCTGAAATTGCTGCAGCATGAACTTTAATAGAAGAGAAAGACAAACCTTTGTCTAGTAACTCAGTAAGATATTGAAGAGCCACACACAAATTAGGCTCAGAAACATCAAAATCTTTTGCTGCACTCCAAAATAAAAATCTCTTCCATTTATCAGCGTACACTTTCCTTGTACTAGGACTTCTAGCTTCCAAAATAACATTCAAAACTTGCTGAGGAAGTGGAGGCCCATTATGGTTCAAAACAGAATATGCCAGGCTGTTAGGTGCAGAGAGTGAAGCTTGACATTGAGCAAATGGCTGTCCTCCTGTGACAACAGGTGTGGAATCGAAGGCAAAGGCCATGGAGGCTTCCGTGCTAGACTTCTTAGTAATGGGTACCAGTGCTGTCGAGGCCAATCTGGAGCTATTAAAATCATCCTTGGCTTGTCCTGTCTGACCTTCAGAAGTACCTTTGGGAGGAGAGGCAGAGGTGGAAAGGCATACACATGAAGATTGCTCCAATTGAAAGAAAGAGCATCCACTCTCCAAGCTGTGGGATGAAACCTTTCGTGCAAAACTTTGGCAGCTGATGGTTTAGTGGAGAAGCGAACAGATCTATGTCTGGAGTTCCCCATGACACTGTCAATTTCTGAAATACATGAGGATCCAATTTCCACTCGTGGGGATCCATAATTCGTCTGCTCAACACATCTGCTAAGGAGTTCTGTGCTCCTGGCAGAAACCTTGCCTGAAGATTGAGCTGTAAACTGAGAGCAGTCTCCCACAAAATCATTGCTTGCCTGCATAGAGGATAAGAATCGTTCCCCTTGCTTGTTGATGTACCACATGACAGTTGTGTTGTCTGTTAGAATCAACACCTGTCCTGGAAGAAGGAATTCCTTGAAAGCTATTAATGCAAACTGGACTGCTAACATCTCCTTCATGTTGATATGTAGATGTTGTAGTCTGACAGGCCACTTGTTTTGTATCCACTTTCCAATTAGATGAGCTCCCCAAGCTTTGTCTGAGGCATCTGTCGTTAAAATCTGACTTGCCTCTGGCCGGGTCACAGAGAGTCCCTTGTTTAGGTGACATTCCTGAGCCCACCACAAAAATTCCTTCTGAATGCAAGGTATTATTTGAATGACAGTGTCCAGATCCTGGCAGTGCTGTGTCCATCCCTTTTTGAGATACCATTGTAGCTTCCTCATATGCAGTTTGGCATCGGGAAGCACCAGAATACAAGATGCCATGAACCCTAAGGCTTGAAGGACTGTCCTTGCAGTCAGCCCGGACTGATGAGATAGTTGATGGAAGTAAAGGGATAGACTCTTTTGTTTGTCCGGGGTTAAAAAGGCCATCTGGGCTGCTGTATTCAGTCTCACACCCAGAAAGCACATGTCTTGAGAGGGTACTAGACTGGACTTTATTTCGTTCACAGAATACCCTAGGCATCTTAGCACTGCTATCACATATTCCAAATGACGAAGAAGCTCTTCCCTTCCTAGAGCCAGAATTAGGCAGTCGTCCAAATAAGGATAGATCTGTATTCCTTTTAGTCTGAAGAAAGCTATCACTGGAGCCAGAACTTTCGTGAACACTCTGGGTGCAGGAGATAAGCCAAAGGGCAATGCAGAGAACTGATAGTGAGAAGTCCCAGCTCGAAAACGCAGATACTTTCTGCAACTGAGTCTGATAGGAACATGAAGGTAAGCCTCCTTGAGATCCAAAGTTACCATCCAATGATCTTTGCCCAGCAGAGGTAAAAGCTGCTGCAACGTCAACATTTTGAACTTGGGAATGTCCAGATAAGTGTTGAGGATAGATAAATCCAAAATTGGTCTCCAAGTGTTCCCCTTCTTTGGTACTAGGAACAGGCGAGAATAAAATCCTAGGCCCACTTCTGGCAGAGGGACCGGCTGTATGGCCCCTAGTTGGAGCAACAGAGAAACCTGTTTGTGAGCCTCTATTCTTTGTTGAGGAGGAACGTCTGGCATGCCTTTGAAAGGAGGCAAGGTATGGAAATAAAACCTGTAGCCGTGGTGTATGATATCCAATACCCATCTGTCCTGGGTAATTAAACTCCAATTTTCTTTGAAAAGTGCCAACCTTCCTCCCAAAGGTGCTGCCAGACGAGCAGGCTCTGGCAGCTGAAAAGGTAGGTCATTGGGTCTGCTTACGAAAGGACTGACCCCTGCCCTCACCGAAGCCTGTGCAGGAGAACTCCTGTTCTAGGCCTGAAAGAGCCCTGAGCTCTGCCCTTACCACGTCTAGATCTACCCCTAGACTGGGAATCATAAGAAGGATACGTCCACCCCTTAGTAGGCCAATTTCTACTAAACTTTGGAGGCTGGACCTGCAAAAATCTTTAACAGTCTGCATAGACTTAGCCTTGTCTTCCATTTTCTTTAAGACAGTCTCAACAGGAGGACCAAACAACACGTCAGATTGTAAAGGAGCATCTAAAATCCTTGTTTTAACATGTTCAGACAAATTCTGATCCCTCAGCCAGGCGTGCCTGCGAAGAACAGTCCCAGTGGCAGCCACCCTAGACGAGGCCTGTACAGCATCAAAACCACATTGCAAAGAATGCTTACCCACCTGTTCAGAAACATGTACTAAATCTTGCAACTCTTTACAATCAATACCTACTGCCAGAGCATCAACCTTAGACTTCAATTGTGAAAGGAGATAGTTTTGGTATTTCAACATGTGAAACCGGCAATTCAGAGCCCTTATAGCAAGAGTGGAAGAAGTATAAACTTTCTTTCCCCATCTATCCAAGGCCCTAGCCTCCTTGTCTGTAGGAACCGGATTCTTAACAACAGAAGCCTTAACACCCTTAGGCCCCTGGCTAACAGTTTCTGGGTCTGCCCTAGGACTCTTAAAAGATACTTGTGAACTTCAGGCACCCTGTAATACCTATCCGGCTTAACAGGAGCAGGAGGCAAAGAATCAGGATTAAGAGAAGCCTCTGTAAAAACATCTTCCACTACATCCAAAACAGGAGGTATAGCCAAAGGCCTATGCTGGGGTAAAAACAGAAATTCCCTAAGCCGTTTCCTGGAATCAGAGAAGTCCTGACCCTCCCACTTAAAATGCTCCCTCATGGAATGAAGAGTTTCTGAAAAAGAAAAATCCTCAGGAGTAGCAGCAGAAGGAGTAGAATCATCCACATCAGAATCAGAATAAGGAGAGTACTCCTGCAAGTCTTCAGCCGAAGACTCTGAAACATCTGAAGCTTGCTCAAAACCCCCCAGCTCAGGCTCCACCCTAGGTCTCTTAGCAGGAGGGGGCATAGAACCCCTAATCAAAGTAATCAAATCTTCTGCCATTTTAAGCATATGCTTCTTGGGCATAGTACCTGAAGAGCTAGGGGTAACACCAACTGAAGCTAAACCTGGCCTGCCCCTGGGAGAAGCCTTAGAAACAGAAGGAGAGGGCCTAGCCACCTTAGGAAGGGAGGGGAGTATAGTAACCTGAGAAGCCCCCTCAGCCTGACTTGCCTCCTGAGAGGCCACATCTTGCAATAATAAGGTCTCACTCTGGGAACACAAACGGCGTCCGGTACTGACGGTTCTTCTAGCCTAGGCTTAACTGCCTTGTCCTTGCGCTTCTTCGAGGAAGCGGGCGTCGGAGCATCCGACGGCATTTTATAATTGCACCGCTTCCCAAAGACTAACCTTGCACAATCTAACCTTCTCTTTATAGTGCGTTTATTAAATCTAGCACAAGAGCGACAGCCAACAACGTCGTGCTCAGGCCCTAAGCAAGGAATACACAAAGTATGATAATCTCTATGCGGTATCTGTTTCCCACAAGAAACGCAATTATTAACTTTTTCTGACATCCGGTAAATGACTGAGGCAAGAAAAAACTAAAATATTCTAACGGGTACTTAGCCAACTTTGAACTCGGTCTGAAACTTCTAAATCGAAAAATCTCAGAACGCCAACCGGCACTTGCAATGCTGCTTCTGCATCGGACCATGCGGCAAAAAAGACTGAGGATATGACGCCGGTCATGCGCATTTGTACCCTGACGTCCTGACGTCCTGACGTCAGTTAAATGCGCCCTGACCGACGTCAGCCTTATACTTTGATATTCGGGCCGACCGTGGACAGCGGACTACCCAAGTGTAAGGACTGCAGCAATGTGAGATGAAGAACATCAGGGGACTGGAATTTACTGGAGGAAGCTGGCAAAGGAAGCAAGGTATTTGGGAACAAATATTTAGAGAAAGAAAGGTAATAGAATGGGAAGAGTCCAAAAAGACATTTGGACTGTAGGCTAGTGACTGAAGACAATCTCTGACAGGGAAGACAAAGAAAGAGAAAGGGATAGGGAACTCAAATGAATGACCTGCACTGGTTGAAATTTTAATTAAATCTAGAATAGAAGCAGCTATTTAAAAATGGATAATTAGTGGGGAAAACTATATGAATCAATCAGAAGAGATCAGAAAAGATTGGGAAGAGAGATTACTTGTGAATTGCATATCTAATCAATGGGAGGTCATACGCATGGCTCCAGATATGCAACAAAGTCTAGAAGATTTAGTATTTTTGCCTGGAAATGTTTGCATAGATACTTTTATATCCCAAGCAGACTCCAAAGAATTTTTTTTCTCAGACAGAGGAGACAGACAGCCTAAAGGGTTACAGAATGATATTAAAACTTTAATTAGTGATGAAGCTGAAAAAACACTCCAGAAGAGAAAGAAAGCCAAAAAATCACATTGTATCTCAGAAGAAACTAGAAAAGTAGCAGAACAAAGATGACAAGCAAAATATTTAGGAGATAGAGTAAAAGTATCACAAATGAGAACGTTTAAACATCAAATTTGGAAAGACAAGGAATGATATTTCAAGGGTATTTATCAGAAAATTGTATCAAAGCAAGTAAAAGAAAAAACAGACTAGCTTATCAGGATATTAAAAGATTGTGACAGAAATTTCAACCTTGATTGGGGATGCTTAAAGATGCCAATGGAATGGTATTGAATGATCCAGAAAGCATTAAAAAGAGATGAAAGAATATATGGAAAATTTATACAAAAATGGCAATGTGGATAGCATTGGGGAAATTAAACTGTAAACTGATGTTGAAGAACCACCAGATATTTTTAAAAGTCATGTCATAGCAGCAATTAAAGCTTTATCAAACAAGTCACCTGGTATCGATGGTATTCCAACTGAATTAATCAAAGAATCAGAAGGTGCTATCATGGCACTTACTCATCTGTGTCAACAGATCTGGAAGGTAAAAACATGGCCAACTGACTGGAGAAAATCATTGTTCATACCTATACCTAAGACAGGTGATGCCAAGGTTTATAACACCAACAGAAAAAAATGGATTAATTTCACATGCCAACAAAATACTGCTGAAAATAATACAATAAAGGCTACAATCATACATTGAAAAAGAACTACCCAAAGTTTAGGCTGGTTTCAGAAAAGATAGATAAACAAGAGACATTATTGCCAATGTTAGATGGATATTGGAGAAGAGCAAAGAATACCAAAAGCCAATTTACTTTTGTTTCATCTAATACAGCAAAGCTTTTGACTGTGAGGATCACAATAAATTATGGAGAACTCTAGCACAAATGGGAATACTCAAACAGATAATTTAGCTGATAAAGAGTCTTTATGAAAATCAAGAAGCTGCAGTGAGAATTAAATATGGCAATGCTAACTTGTTTCCAACAAAACATGGTGTCAGGCAAGGATACATCTCGTCACCTTACCTGTTCAACGTTTACGGTAAAGCCATCTTCAGAAAAGCAAATTTGGAAGAAGAGAGTGTCAAGTTTTAAAGTTGGCAGCCAAAATGTAAACAATCTGCACTATGCAAATGGCACAATGCTCATTAGCAGGAGCAAAGAAGACATGCTGTGTCCATTGAGACAAGTCAAAGCCAAAAGTCATAATATGGGATTAGACCTGAAAATAAAAAGGACAAAGCTCATGATCATGGAAAATGATGAAGATTTTGAACTTGAAGACGATAGAAGTGACTAGCAGGAAAGAAATGCTTCGCAGAATAGCACTTGGCCGCTCTACAATGAAGCCTCTTGACAAAGTATTCAAAAACAAGAAAATAACACTCAAAATGTAGTTCAGACTTGTACATGCAGTCATTTTCTCAGTGGTCAGTTATGGATGTGAAAGCTGGACACTACAGAAATGGGACAGAAAGAAGGTCAACTCATATGAATGTTGGTGCTGGAGAGGGATTCTATGCATGCTATGGGCCATCAGAAGAACTAACAAATCAATTTTGGAAGAGATCACACTAGCTATGAGCTATGTCACTCACAGCTCAAATGATGAAGTTATGACTTTCTTATTTTGGACACACCATCAGAAGAGAGATCACTGGAGAAGGACATTAAGTTTGGGAAGATTAAAGGTACCAAGCGAAGAGGATGACCTGCAACCAGATGGCTGAACTTGCTGTCGACAACCATAGAGATGACACTGGAGGACCTTGCCAGACTAGCATAGAACAGACATCTTTTTGGATATTTAATTCATCAAGTCGCTAGGACTTGAACCCGAGTTGATGGCATATAGAGAGAGAGAGAGAGGGAACATGCTGGAGGTATGATGGGGAAGAAAGAGGTAAATGGGAAAATATGTTTTAGGAGTGTAATGAGTTGGCAGACTTTAAACATTCTCTACAAAGTCCTCTGTCAGGAGTACGAGGTGAGGAAATGAGTATAAATAGGGAAATGATTTTTTGAGCTGGGATGCAGAATCTGAATTACCTAGATACCATAACGCCTTGCCAAGTTTAATTCTTGTGGCTGCCATAAAAAGTACTAAAGAATGGGAATCAAGCTCTAAAACAGCTCTATTTGAAATAATGAATATTGTAAAAGCGATACAAGAACAGGAAGTGGGATCGTTAGAAAAGGGCAGTAATACATTGCATAAGAAAATGGAAACTGTGCGAACAATACATGCAAAAAATGTGTTGGAGGAGGAATGAGGTTTAAGAGATGGCAGGAACTGAATAATTTAAGTAATGTTGCTTAGATAGTTTTATATATCCTATGTTTGTAAATCTAAATGTGTTAATATGGTTTGATTACTTTTATATAAATGTAAGGTTGCCTATGTCACAAGGGATAATTCTGCAAAAATGTTCAAATAAAAAAAGGTACTAGCAGAGACAAACAGAAATGTGTAGTTGCATGCGGCTTTCTTGACTAATTGTGACAAGGAAAGACATACTATTAACTACTAAGAATGGAAGACACTGCACTATCAAGGCATCATATTGCCCTAGTTGAATGCAGATCTTAAGCAGTAGCTTCTATTTTGCATCTCCCACCTCCATCTTACTATAAATCGAAATAAAGATGGCTGTCCGTGGAGACTAATCTGTTTGTTTATTCTTTTCTTGACCAGATTAGCACAATAGTCCTCCAGAGCCTCTTTTAAGAGACCTGAGGTGGCATTTATATTACTAGGGGTAAATTTGGCCAGGGCATTGGTGCACTTACCCTACCCTTTGTAGCTACTAGATAGCACCAGAGGGCTCCTACAGCAGCAAAAAAAGAGGCCTAAGTGAAGCAAGAGCATGAAGGAGGAGGAGAGGAATGTTATGGAAAGTTTTAAGGTGGAAAGTGAGAATTTGGAGAACATGTTTTTGATACGGAGTTTCAGAATGTAAACAAAGACTCCTGTGTGGTGGATGTTACAAATGAGTGGTGTTTAGCTATGAGTCTATTGAAGTGGAGCAGTTAACAGAATTAGTGTCAGGAAGGCTTGCAGATGAAGTTCTGTTAAAAATATTCAAGTAGGATGACCAAGGTGACAGTTATGCTGTTCCATGGGGTGAAATACAATTCAGCAATCAATCTACCTGGTTAGGAATAGAACTCACAGCCTTCTCCACCCAAAGGATTTGGTTCAGTTTTGTATATTTTCTCATATTTCCACATACTTCACTTGTCCAAGTCTTTTTTATGCTGACTTCCGTTTCATCAAAGCACTATAGCTGACCATAACTAACATTTTGTTACAATTTTTTTTATGTGGGCTCTAGTGATGGCAATTAATGTTGCTGTGATTTTATAGTTTGTCTGCTTACCACTCCTGACTTGAGGTTCTTTGCTTTGAATAGCTTCCCCTGGTTCTGGAAAACTGGAGGCTGCACAGCTAGTGTAAAATGCACAGTGCCTTGATAATATAAGTAATGCTCATCAGGCATGATTCATGCCTAGATCTCTTGCAGTGACAGCATTCACAGGCCTCTTTACTGGGATCCCGATGCAGATCTGGAAGGCATGCTTCTGAAGTTTACAGTTTTTGGACTATGTTTATGTATTGGGTTTTACAAAGGCAGTGTTTTCGTTGGAGATTCCAGCAGTTACATGAAATACATAACTAACAGTCTCCTGCTGATTTTAGTCATCTGTGCTTTCTTCTTTTCTCACAGCCTTTGCTGAAATTATTTATTTCCAGGCGAGTTACTGTAAACTAAAAGAAGCTTGACAAATTTTGTAGTTATAGATTTTTCTCAAACAGCGTTTCCATCTTGTCTTATGGTACATAGACATGGAAAAGCATTATTTCTCACAAGTAAACAGTTGCACGGTATCCTTTCAATGTTTGTCATTAATTACGATCTGTTAGTTACTCCCTTTTTTTCCTTGATAGTGCTCTAATAGAGTCACATCAAGTGCATTGCCTATGACATTTCATGGGATATCAAGAACTTTTCCATGCAGATCTGTAAGTTTGTGCTTTGACCTCTGTTTTATATGATCACTGATAAGCAAGGCTGATCTGCTTCCTATTATATAAATAGCATTATTAGGTGCTGTACATTCCTGACCTCCGGTTAATATCAGGGTCAAGTTTGCATGTTCTCTGTGTCTCTCTGGGATTCTTCCTATAATCATGCTGGGTACTCCCACCTCAAGCTCATCCAAAAATTGAATAAATTCACGGGTAGCAGCACATATTCTAGGTGGTTCCTTTTGGTAGAAGAGTTGTGCATACCAGCTCATTTAGACATCAGCTGTGGGGTACAGAATCTACTATATACAATTCAGATCACAACAATGTGCACCATTGTCTGGTCTTGCCACTCAATGGCATAAAAGTTTGGCTCCAAGTGATTTGGTCACATGGATGTAATGTTGCCAGAAATGGGCATGGATATCTGTCTGTGATAAGTGGGTTAAGGACCCAGTCTATCTCAACCTATGGAAGGGAGCCATACTAGTAGTGGGGAGGTCCTTGTGCTTCTATTGTTCAGACTGTACCTGCATAAAGCACAGCAACCCTGTCTCAAGCATCTATTGATGAGCCACAGACCAGTTACCCAGCTTAGGTTTCTGGGATAGCTCTGTTGAGTAAAATCAGGATGCAAAACCAATAAACCTGCCAAACATGAACTACAGATTACTACACAAAATATGATTTTACTGACAAGATGCAACTTGGACGTGGATGACAGGATAGCAAGGAGGGGACTAGAAATTTTGTCTATCCAGGACACAAGGTGGAAGGCCAGTGCAGCAAAGCCACTTGGCTTGGGATCTACAGTCTACTATTCAAGGTAAGGTCAGAGTAGAAACTGTGTGGGGATTATAGTGACAGACTTCTGAAGAGGAAGATGGTATCAGAAATAATAAACTCGTGGCAGTCAAACTCCAATGTAAAGATATGTCAGTATTCATAATGTCAACCTATGCCCCACAGCAGGGTTGTGGTAGTGAGGAAAAGAGTTCATTGCAGGGCCCACTAGATAATGCAGGACAACATATGTTGATGGTGGTTAATGGGAGACCAGAATTCTCATGTTGGGACAGGAAGAACAGGAAATGAAGAATGCCTAGGTTGAGATAGGTGGGGCAACAGGAATAAGACAGAGGTCATTCTAGATGTGGGGAGGGGACAAAGACGATGAAGAAGATAGCCATTGAACAGCATTTGTAAAGGATACCATCAGAAACCTGCTCAACAGGACAAAGACAGATGGAAGGAGAACTCCCAGCAGTTTCTTAATGAAGAAAACCCCACAAGAGGTGTTCTGCCTAATAAATTGTGTGTTATAAAAGAGAAAGAAAAACCCAGTATAGAAGATGTAAGAAAAGAATTAATGAAAAATACAGTCAGGGAAAGCAGCAGGCTTAGATGTGGTAATGGCAGATATGATAAAGACACTGAGTGAGCTACAGGAGAAATGCCTCCTGAGGGTACTCACAGCAGTTTGGAGAGAACGCATATCCCAGAAGACTGGGCAATAAATATATTAGTACTAGTGTACAAGAATAAAGGAAACCTTCACAACTGTAGGCAGTATAAAGATTCCAAACTCCTGTCACTTGGCATGAAATTGTTGGTGAAGACGATTGATAAATGAATATGCATAGCAGTAGAAAGTAAGATGCTTCAGATCAGGATGCAGCACAGCTAACCGGATACTCTCAGTGAGAGAGACAAAAAGAAGCTACAGATGAAGAAAGAGTCCAACCTGGCATGCCTATATATGGACAACGCATATTACAGTGTTCCAAGAAAGCTAACTAGGGCAATCCTGCAATGATTTGAAGTCCAGACAACACTGGTAGAATTGGTACAGGCTAACTACTAGGAGCCAATGGCACAAGTATGAACAATATTCAGACTCACAGAAGGGTTACCGTGGGAGTGAATGTGAATCAAATTACAGCTATGAGCCCACTGCTGTTCATATTAGTGATGAATGATGAACTACATTAGCAAACACGTCAGAGGGAACAGGTCAGCAAGGTTTCTAGATGTAGATGATGCACTATTACAACTAGACTCTGAACAAGAATTTCAACAAATAATAGGGGAATGGAATGCAAAACTCAAGGCACAACAGATGAAATGGAGTACAGATAAGAGAGTTGTCATGGCAGTAAAGGGAAAATCAGGAGATCCTAAAACAGAGATAGAAGGGGAAAGAGTGGAACAGATTAAAAAGTTAAGTATTTGGAAGTGTGATTGAGGAGAAAGGAAGTCAAAGCTACAATAAGATGAGCTGCAGCCAACTGGCACTGCTGGTAAGGTGCACACTGTCGGACAGACTAAGAAATTACATCACACCAGAGCAGAGTAGCTCCAATTATAGAGATGGTCAAAAAGAATACATTATAGTAGTTCTAGCACTTGTGTAGGAAAGACGATAAATTGGTGAAGGAGATTTAAGAGAGACAGGAGGAAGGCAAGAGGAAATGAAGACATCCAGGAAGCGAGACCTGTGACAGTCGGGCATGACTGTCAAAGAAGGCAGGAGAGTGGCACTGAATCTAGGGAACTACCCAAAGTTCACACTGAATCTACGGAACTACCTAAAGTTCACACTGAATCTAGGGAACTACCCAAAGTTCACACAACACCCTGGTCCCTATGTAGAAAAATGGGTAAGAAGGGAGGTTGATAATGGATTATTCACTGCTGTACCAAGATATTTGGAGGATTCTGTTAAGGACATGCATGGAAATAAACTGCTCTGGTACAATATGCATCTTGCCGCTGGTAAGATATATGGTTTATAATCTTCATCAGCTCTCCATTATTACATAACATACAGTTCTACATAATTTTTGCAGAGGCCACATAAAAATTGCTATTTGCTTATATTTCATGCTACCGTGTTTAATATATCTGTTAGTTAATTACTCTTCATTGTTATCAACAATAATCTCTGAGCGCCGTTTTCAGGCTCAACTTAAGGTTACAAAAACTAATTTACAGACAAAATTACAACATGAAGTAAGGCATGCATTATATTACTGCAGTTATATATGAAGGTTTGATAACATATCAACAGATTTTTTGCAAAGATGTCTGATAGTTCACTGAAATATAAAATAAGCAGAAGGATATTAACAGTGTTTACAAAACTGTATAAAGGTAAATTGGAATTACCATTACTTCTCTGCTGCAACTAGATATTTACAGACATTTATTAATTGTAATACACGCAGTAACAGTTACTTTTCTGGAACTTGAGTTAGTGACAGCATCACTGGTTGTTCTTGATATGATCACCTAAAGAAGAGTCGTTAAATATTTTTTCACTAAGCTGTTTGTACACATCATTTGAAATGGATTTACTACATGCAGTGGATCCCTTAACAGCAACTGGCCTTTAATACCCCTTGGGTACACCTGTCTACTATGAGCTGCTGCATACAAATTGTTTTTCTCAAGGGACAACTTGGGGTCAATTAAGGGACATCATCTGGTGTGGCAACTGAATAAGGAATTTTCTCATGAATGATTTGAGCACAAAAGATTAGTTTTAGTAATGATTTTCCAATAATAATATGGGGCAAAATTTCTCAAGAACATGTTTGACCTCGACTTTAGAAAAACCCAAGAGTCAGAAGACATTCTCTGACAACTAGACAAAGCCTGTGTTCAGCTGGTCTTACTGACACAAGTCAAATTTATGCATATTATTCTGGCATGGTTCCCAACTGGCATTGATTAACAGGTCCTGTTGAGAATTTTATCTCCCTTGCTGCTGCTTCTACAGAGCCATCCCTTTCTGTTTTTTTTTCCATTTTCCTTGGGGGCAGTAATGACAAAGGGCTAACAGTTGTACATTTGAAAATAGACTGAATAAGGTTAATAATATATCTCACTTCTCCACTGAATGTTTCCCAAATAAGAAAGACTTCAAAGGACAGTCAACTGATAAAACATTGCTCAATCTCCTCCATATTGTAATTCCATGACAAGTAAATGAGGACCGGATATATGAAAAAAAAAGCCCTAAAATGAAGGAAAACCGTGAATGGTGAATGTCAAGCATGACTGTTCTCTCAATGAGGGGGGCAAGACCCTCATCCACCAATCTTATATATACCAACTCCTAAGATCACCATACCTTGGAAAAAAGGGATTTTTCTGGGAAATGGCAATCTCAGACTCCATATACAATATGCAAGTCTGAATTTTCACTTATTCGGTCTTGTTACTCTGAGACTTGCACTCATGAGTCTCAGAATATCAAATGTCCAGCCGATAAGTCTCAACAGTATGAGAACTGTGTTGCCCACAACCATCCTTCTCCTCATCCCTCATGAGGAGGAGTATGCCACCAACATCCTTAGAACTTACATGCACTAACTGAGTGGTTGCACATCAGAAGGAAAAAGTAGAAACTCCTCATTAAGGTGCAGAGTGGCGTCACACAAACAGTAATCCTGTACCTTTATCACAGTCAGTCTACAGTAAAACGTAATTGCTACCAGTTGAGTTTCAGCATCTAGAACTCAATCCACCAGTCCTTGATCACTTATAGGAAAATTGCTATTACAGAGTACCAATTTTTGTAAGAGTTGGACTCCTCAAAATACAATGGCTTAGTGGTTAAGATCTCTACCTCACAGTCTAGCATTTAGGTTTCAAATCTAGACCTCTGGTCATGGCTTGTGTAGAGTCTGCACATTCTTCACATGTCTGCCTGGGTAGATTCACTAGATACTTTTTCCATTCCCAGCTCTCAAAAACAGGCAGGCTTACTAGCTAGTCTGAATTGTGCATATATGGAAAAATATACCTTTTCCTTTGTCGCCTAGGTTGTAGCTGAAAATGGTTCCATTTTGACCAGTTATATTACCCAGTTAACAATTTAATAACATTAAAAAAAAAAGAAATTAGACAAATTTAGGCAACCTTTGTCATTTAATTCTGTAAAGAAATCCACAGAATTTCTCATCTAGTTTCTCCAATTTTTGCAATTTATGGAGTATATTGACTTAGTTGAAAATATTTACTCAGCTACTCAACTTAAAGGAATCCTTTGGATTTATTTTCCAGCAGGGTGCAGTTGTCGGATACTTGGAGGTGGAGACATTTGCATCATCTGACTATGATATGAACCTTCGACTTGGACCTGCAAGCCAGCTAGGTCACATGATATTGGTTTTATCCAATTTAGAGGATTGACTACATACATAACTTAAAGATGAGTAATGGCATTTCCTACCTATCAAAAATGTCCTGAATAGTTGCTGCCCTCAGAGACCCATTCTTCTGTAAGTGGAACTTACTACTGCCAGAATAACTTTTACATTAAAAATAGGTTATTTCTTCAACCTTGTTATATTCATGTCATCATGACTACCATAGTGATGGCATGAGGCTGCAGTACAGGTGTTTGAGATTGACCCAGTCTCCTTATCTCAGTATGTATATGTAGTAAAAAAAAATAATAAATAAACAGACACTGGACACACTGATATAACTAATATTTAATGAGCACATGTAGCTGTGCAAATGTTTTTATTAAATATTAATGTTTGCCAAGTGCCAAGTTTTATCATTTTGTTTTTGCTGATGGCGTTCATAACAAGGACTAGTTACATGTTTGAGAAACCCCCAAAAAATATATGCCAATTCCCCATGCCAATGTACACATAGTATTAAAAGGGGAAACGGGAACAGCAAATAGAAGACATCATCATCAAGCTTCCATCCCTAAATACATTTTGCTTGTCTTGTACACATTAAGACGACAAAGGGGCTTGGGTATTCATTTAAGGAGCTTATTGCATACAAACACATCAGGATGGATGACAGGAACATTGAAGTTAAACAAACTGCCTGCACTACATGCTTACATGCCATCACTCTGGCTGCTCACTCAAAATAGCACTCTTGCTTGCACGTGCTCAGTACTTATAAGCACTTGCCCGCTGATTGGAATGCTTCTTAAAGGTACATCTCACACACACAGATCTACATCCTCCCTCTTTACTGAGCTGTCTCATATAAACAATGACATTTCAATAGACATTAAATTTATACAGACACTAATAAAGAAAACAGTCATGTCCAGGTTGCAATGTATGTGGAACTAGGTTTTGAGATGTGACCTGATCTCGTAATGTAATAGTTAGGACTGTGTTTAGCAACAGGGGCAGTCACTGGGGAATGTTCTGCTTGAGGACTCTCAGGAATTTTCTCAGGAACAGGGATTGCTGATGGAATGTCCTCTGGAACAGGAACATTGGACAAGTCACTCTGAGAACTAGTGTCTCACAGGCAAGATGCTGCAACACTGGCTTGGACACTGGTAACAAATGCTTCTGATTTCATCTTAATTCCATTCCTTTTGATTCTACAATGTACAAACATTTCACAAATCTGATTGATCAAAACTTTTTGATATCTGCATCTTCACTATCTCCCCTTTTTTTCAATGCACTGAGTGGGTTTGCTGGTCTATCATAGGACTTCTGGGCAACGCTTTTTCATCATTGGAGCTTTTACTGCTTTGTTGTTTTTAGCACATAGACCCAATAAATTACTACTGATTGGCATTGTGGTACTAGTTTGTCTCAACATAAGTCTCTGGGCAGGTGAACCAAGATAATTATCACAAAGAATGTTTTGGAGATTTAGCAAGTTTAGGAAAACATCGGTGTTGTCACGTTTGGATCTCTCGGACATCTGTTTTGCACGTTGAACTTCACATTCAGCCACGTTTTTTGAGTGTGGGTATTCAGGACTACTCATAATATGATCAAAGTCCCACACTTCTGTAAATTGTCTGAACTGCTGACTTGTAAACTGTGCACCATTGTCAGAAATAACTGTACGGACTACCATGCACAGAAAAATGTCTCTTCAATTTAGTAATGACAGTACTGAAAGTTAGGTTAGGAAGTAGGTCAATCTCGAACCAATTTGAATAAGAGCCTACTAATACCAAGTAATGTTGACCATTCCACTCAAAGATATCTGTGGTTATTGTCGACCAAGGTAGTTTAGGAATCTGGCTTAAACGAAGTTATTTTTGTTGATGCAGCTTTGTACTATTACATGCTGAACAAGATGAAAGCACTTTCTCAGTATCTCTTGACATAGAAGGCCAAAATAATAGTTTTCACACCCTTCTTTCGGTGGAATCAGTTCCTGGGTGGCCACAATGCAAGATCTTAATGTACTCCTGTTGTAAGGATGTTGGAATAATCACTTTTGGACCTTTCATGATACCATTGCCTGACAAAATCTCATCTCTGTATGGAAAATACTATTGCACGTCTACTGGTAAACAAGACTGTTTAAGGCCATCCTCAACTGATAAAGAGGTTGAGCTTCTGAAGAATTGGATCTAAAGCTGTGTAAGTTCTGAGCTCATCAATATGTGTGGAAGAAAAATGTCTCACTTCTATAACTTCAAAATCAAGTTGCTCATTGTTACGCTGTTTTGTGTTTTTTTTCTGGGTGATCTGAATAAGATATCAGCAAAATAAAGAAGTTTGCCTTTTGTGGAAACAAGACTGAAATTGTACTTTTGCAATTTGAGCATCACGCATCTACATGGGCTTTCTCAAAATAGTGACTAGAGGTTGGTGGCCCATTTTGATCTGAAAAGATCAACCATAAATATAATCACGGAACTGCAAACATGCAAACGCAATTGCCAAAAGCTCTCTCTCAATTTGGGCATATTGCATCTCTGTTTGGGTAAGAATTCTCAATGCATAGTCGACTGGTTCACCCTCTTGAAGGATGACTGCACTTAGACCAAACAGAAGCATCACAGGAAAGAGTAACTGGTTTATGAACATCATAGTAGCTTAGAGTTGGTAGACCAGCAATTTTCTGTTTCAAGGCATCAAATACTCTCTGGTGTCGCTCCAACCATGACCAGGACATCTTTGCATGTCAGCTCTCTTAGCAGTGCTAAAAGTTGGCTTAAATCTGGAATGAACTTGCCTAAATAGTTGACCATGCCAAGAAAACATAGGGCTTGAACATTGTCTGGAGCTGGCATCACGAGAATTGCTATTTGCCTGAAAGGATCTGGTCTTAAGCCTGAACTGGTAAACAAATGACCAACACAGGTAACTTCACGTAGCCTGAATTTGCACTTCAGAGGATTCAACTTAAGGTTCACTTCACATGCTCTTTCAGGAACATTCTTGAGGTTTCTATCATGTTCGACTTCACCACTGCCTCCTGCTAGAATATCATCTACTATAATAGCATATGGATAGCCAGAAAAAAATTTGCTGCATTACACACTGAAAGACTTCACTGGCAGAATTTATTCCAAATGGCATTCTCAAAAATCCGTATCCGAATCGCATACCAGATGTGGGCAACAGTGAAGATTTTTAGTCAAGTGAAATTTGTCAAAATAAACTCTTTGCATCTAAGACAGAAAAAAAAACAGTGGCATTAGGCATGAGGGCAGCAACCTATTCGACTGTGCACATACGATGATGAGGTCTTTTTAATGCTTTGTTCAAGTCTTTTGAATTAATAGATATTCTGATATCATCTGAGATTTTCTCATGAGCTACTACCATGGAGAATACCCATTCAGTTGTTTTTTCTACTGGACAAATTACTCCTAACTGCACTATTCTGTCTAGCTCAGCCTTGACTCTGTTCTGCACATCTACTGGAACTTTCCATGCTGGCCTGATAACTAGGGTGACCTCTGGGTCTAATTTCATGGAGTACACAACTGCTAGCTTTGCCTGGTTTGTCTATGAAAATATTAGCATACTCAGAAAAATAGTTTGGGTGAAATTTGAGCTGTCATTTAGGTTTACATGGTGGACCTCTATGTTAAATGAAAACAGTCCCATTTTCAAACGGTCTCTGAGGCCTAATGATCACTGCACATGTCTTTTGACTTCATAAAACTGCAAGTCTTAGCTGTTCCCAGCAGAGTAACATGAAAGCTCCACTGAGCCTTCGGTTTGAATCTCTTCACCATCACAAGCAACAAGCTTTGCACACTTTGTCAAATGAAGTTGTTATGCAGCTTTTAGTCTAGCAAATGTTTCTGCTGACATAACATTGCATTTTGAACCAGTATCTACTTCGAGTTCAATAGGACTCCCATTTATCCAAACAGTACAAATGATTTCATTCTTGGGCACAAATCTATGGCACTGATGGTTTCATCAGGCACAGACACACCATCAACATAAAAAGTGGGGTCACAGCTTTCTAATTGATTAACGTACCTCTTTGTATGTCCTTTTTTAATAAAAGAATATGCTTGGTTTGATTTACAAAATCTTTTGAAATGATTACACCTATTGCAAGAATGGCACTGCTGACCAAAAGCTAAGTACTTTTCTTGTTTGGGCTCATGATTATCACCACAATTATGACAGTTGACTATGGGGTTTGCTATGGGCTCTGCTTTGTCACCCCTGTGCTTTGCTGTGTGCACCTCAGGCCTTACTGAAGTAGCTCTGGGTTTTACTGAAGTGTCCCTACCCTTAGGCCTGTATCTTTTAACCTCATGCTGCATACTATCTACATGAGCTTGGGAAGGTTCTGGAAGGTTTGCCCTCTCATTTGTAAGCATACTTGTGTGCCTTTCTGTAAGCTCATATCTGACAAATCTCAATGGCAATGTTTAATGTCAAATCACTGTCTTGAACAAAATCTTTCTCGCTGTGTCATTATTAATACCACTCACAAGCATACTTTAACAACTCATCTCTCAAATCACCAAATTTGCATGTTTTAGCCTTATTTCTCAAGTTGGTTATATATGCTGCAAAAGTTTCACCAGGCATTTGACCTCTTTTGTAAAATAAGTGCTTTTCCATTGTAATATTCATCTGGGGATTAGAAATGTCTCTAAATTTACATTTTAAGCACTCAGGGTCTTCCCACGTTTCAGCCTGTATCACAATATGGTGGTTCTCCCCCTACCCTGCAAACACACAAATGAACATTCTCTTTCTATGGCTTCTGAACCAGCTAAGTTAAGCAGAATAAATGCCTTTGTACATGCATCTTTGTCAGAAAAAGCAGCCTGTATAAAAATATCATATTCCTGCTCAAACATTCTCCAGTTTTCTGCAATATTGTTATCAAACACAAGGGGTGCAGGACTACAAAGGCATTCTGCCAAGCCCACAGATTATAGTAAAACACAATGCAATCTTGGCCATTGTAATTATGTACGAACATGCACATACACCAGGTACTTGTAATAATATTCAAATGCACAATAAATTCTTTGAAAGTCTGTTCTTTGCAAAATATTCTTTGAAATGGATGTACTTAATGAAATAACTGTATTCTAATACTGCACACTCTTGCCAACACCTTGCACACCAGATATTTCAAATCACTTTAGTTAATGTGAAAAAGTAGCACAGTACGAAAAGCTGTTTTTTCCCTTTTTATACATTTTATGCTATTCAGATATTGTTTCAAATTATTTTGAATATTTTTTATCAATATGTAACAGTTTTGGACATTTCCTTTAATTAGAAATTAGTTTTGAGTGTTCCGAATGCATCATTTTATAATTGTAGTGACAAATTATTTAAATGAGTTTTAGTACCTGGAATTTGTTTATGACCTATTTGCAAATTGTTTGAGCAGTTGGGATGATCCACTCGTGTATATTCCTCCATTTCTAACAGGTTGCCTCATAGCTGTGACTCTGGATCCCATTCTGACACTATGTCGCTCGTCCTGTACACATTAAGTTGACGGAGAGGCTTGGGTGTTCATTGAAGTAGTTTATTGCATACAAACACATCAGGAACATTGAATCGGAACCGTCTGACTCGCTACATACTTGTATGGTATCACTCTGGCTGCTCACTCAAAATGGCACTTTTGCTTGCACATGCTCAGTACTTATAGGTACATGCCCACTGACTGGAATACTTCTTAAAGGGTATATCACACAGTCTGATCTACACACATCACAAGTGATACCATCAGAGCTGCACACCTAGAAGAATGAGAGCATTAGCTATTGCACGCACTTTTTAAAGTCCTATTGTCACATACAGTTATTATTGTATGTAAAAATAGGATGAGAACTCCCAGTAAGAAGAAAGGTGAATAATTTTTCCTCATAATCTTTAATGAATTATCTATATGTATCAGAGTACAGATTATTCAAAGATACATATGCAAAACTACATTCAGGCCATCACTGATGCTCTGGATTAACTTGACTTGTGCACATCCTCTGCCTATTGGTATTTGTCAGTTATGGTTTGATCACAAGCTTTGGAAGCTCCAGATGTAGAGACAAAGGTTCTAAAGGAAGCAAAGGAAATCTTTTGACAGACTGCTTTTCTGATTGCAGACAGACTATGTAGTTCCAGCCTATGTGAAGGAATGGAAACCTTTCCAGCCTCAGAAAGTTAGGCAACTACATTTGTCTTTATTCTGTTGTCCAGATTGGGCAAGTGTCTTTCAAAATACATTTGGAGTCTCTCCCGGCAATCTGGAACATCCTGATGGTCTGTAACTTCATTATAATGATGAAAAGGAGATCGTTCTACTCTGGATTCTTATCCTACCAGGTGGGCTATATGCATCTGGAATTTCTAATTGCAGTTATTTTTCATATAGTACAATTCTCATTAACAGTAGGCACTTTTCTACCTGCACTAAAAGAGATGATAATAATGCACATTTTTAAGAAGCCATTTTTATATTTCCATGATCTACAGAACTACCAACTTATTTCAAACCTTCCTTTTTTTTAAATAAACATTTGGTCCCCAGCTTCCCACTTAGCTTCAGTCTCACTCAACCATCTGGCCCATTTGTTCCCCTTTCTGCTACTTCATTAGGTTATATCTATCCAAACTCAGATAATATAAATCACATTTTACTGCTAGGTGAATTCTAGCTAAGACGACATTTAATGGGAGCAACAAGGTAATGTCACTCACTTCCATGAGTAGGCATAAACCTGAAAATGACCACATGCTTCTGTTGTCTCCACTAGACAGATCATTGCACTTTGCCCTGGATGTTTACTCACCTTTCTCAATGAAAAAGAGTGGACAGAGCCCCCTCACTCCTATCCCTTCAATATCTGCTCCAGCAGACATTTAACCAGCTAATTTCACTCAGATCACCTATGTAATAATCATGGCTTTATCCCTCTACAATCTATAGAACTACTTAAACCTTACATTTATTGTTAAAGTGATTGATAAAACACTGATTTTAAATAGATATATAATCTATTCAGAATCATCATTATCTAAACACTTTATATCATGATTGCACCTCTTATAGTTATTAATGACCACCTAAAAGCAAGAATCAGTATATAAACATGCTTCCCTGTGTCTTCCCCAATTCTTATCCATATTTGATAAAAAATATATTTTCATAGATTATTTACATCCCACTGTGATCTTTCTTCACCAGGCCTCAAATAGTTTGCCTTTATCTCATAGATTCTCACAATGAGTAGTGTCAGATGTTGATTCTTAAATTAGCCACTCGCATACAGGGTTCTGAAGAACTCCATTCTTGCACCTTTGTTGTTCACATGGATATGGTTCTTTTAGGAGATGTAATTTGAAAGAGGAGGCTCCATCTCTGCTGTGCTGTTGAAGTTCATCTATATAGTTCCCTCTCTGTGGAGATGTCAATTTTAATATTTTAAAGGACAGCTTGGAGTCAAGTTTTAGAATGAGGCTCAGAGCTGTTAATGAGCAGTTTCAGTATTTCAGGTTACAGGATTTTATTCCTTCCATCTCAGTCTGACTACTGTGTGACTCGGTGTGTTCCTTGCCTTAACTCAAGATAATGGTTTAAAATATTTCTGGGGTCATGTTCAATTAATATATACAGAGTTACAGCTTTCATAAAGTTTTATACCAATTTGACCCCATAACTGTGTTTCAAAATGTTGAAGCTTCTGTCAGGAGACATTTCTAGATGACATCTAGATTACCTAGTATAGGACTCGGTCATATGTTGAAGCAGCTGACTAAACAATCTTCTAGTTTAAAATAAACTCTATTCGTAAATTGTATTTCAAATCTACTTTTAGATGGGGCAAAATAAACCAAATACAGTTTTGTTGTGATTTTTACAGTAAATGTTTATTCTCAATATAATCATAAGCATAAGTTTAAATATATTGTGCATAGTCAGTTATTTACCACAGTGAGCTCATGTTAACAAGAAAAAGACAAATGAAAAGAAAAAAGCTATCAAGAAGTCAAAATCCCTTAAAACTGGTATGACCACATTCATTGGTCAAGGTTAACAAGGTTTGCTTGTGATTATGCACGCTGTAGATGTGACCGATTTCACATGGGACACCACAATGTGAGTCAAAGGTGGGAATATCTATCCAGCTGTTTGTATGCCTCAAAAATGTCATCTCTATATGCAAAATATAAAGCAATGCTGCTCATCATGGGGATAACCTTTCATGGATCCCGCTCCCGTTCTTCTATATATTGCTGTAGTAGTTAGCATTTCAAAAATATATTTACAGATAAATAAATGCCTGTCATTTATTGGATTAACACATGAGAGGAGGCCTTCACCATAAGAAATTCCCATACTCCTATTTTTGCTTTGATTTGCTGTCCTACTGCATATACAAATGAAAACAAAAATGCATACTAAGCCCATAATTAAACATCTTTATCAGGGAGAAAAAAAAAAACAGGAAAATCTTCCCTTGTCTTTTACTCAACGTCTGTATCCCTTTTAAATTCTTCAAGTTTCATTTTGAATTTTGCCAAAGATGATTGTTTACTTGGTCTCTCTGAGTTGGGAAGCACACTAGGAAGCTCAAAGTGGGTTTGTTAATTGGCTAGAGAGCATAGAAGTTGGCTTTCTCATATTTTTCTACTATAAATCAGGCAAATTTGCATGGAGCTGCCCACCGAGTAGCAGTGCCCCATATAGAAGCAACCGCTTCAACAGTAAAATCTCCCTATAAAGTTACAGTTAGGTCCAAAACCTGTTAAACAGTATGGCATTGTGTGGAATTGCACATGAAGGAGCTAATTTGCACAGTGAATAGTATTACCCTATCCTAGTACTGTATAGCATCTTACCTTTAACCCAGATCTACCGTATGAGACCCTTATTAAACCCCCTTCCTTAATTGTAAGCAGCCCAATTTACTGCAGGTCTGGACAACATGGATATGCAAATTCCAAATATCTCTGTGGCCAGTTTGGCACATATGGAAATCCACAGAAAAATGCAGAAATTGTCTCATGTTCTTACACAACCAATTAATCATTAAAGAAATAATAAAGAAAACAACACGGTATGCAAGAGATGTAAATACACAAGTTCTTTGGAGGGAAAAATCTTACATAGCACCGAGATTGTTAGGAATACCCACAGTGCATCCCTTGCACACTCTACTTAACACACACAGAGGTTGTCTTATGCTGAGGCACTTAAAGGAAACCTTTTGCCAAATCTCAAAGGCCACCAAAGTCACGTTATGGCAAGACTGTTCCTCACCAATCAATTAAACACACACCAAAAGCAACATCGAGGATCTCATATAAGCTTACACCCAAATGAATGGAGGACTGCAACAGCCATTTTCCTCCATGGGGGGGGGGTCATCAACCAACCCGGGAAACTACAGACCCATCAGTTTAACATCTAATTTGCAAAGCCATGGGATGAATTAGCATGGAAATGGTAATCAAGGACACTGGACATTTGCAGACATTGGACCCATCCCAGTTTGCCTTTGCTAAGGGAAGGACATGCCTACTTAACCTGGTTAGCGTCTTTGAGAGGGTCACCAAGGATATGGACGAGGGTAAAACAGTGCATACGGCTCATCTTGACCTGGCAAAGGCATTTGATACACTACCTCACTCAGGCATTGTTGACAAGTCCTCTGAGCTAGGCACTGAGCATTTGGATCTGGAGCGTTTCTCCCCAGGCCTCCACAGAAAATTGGCTTCGTTCCAAGTCAGACTTTCCCTGTTAACAAATACATTGATCCCTATATAACTGGCTGGATTGCTGACTGGATCATAGACATGACCCAAGAAGTCAGGATAGGTGAGACCACTTCAACAGATCAGTCACCATCAGAGTAGCCCAGGGCTCCATGCTATGACCGCTTCTGTTTGGCATCTACTTCTCAGAAGTCAAGGCTAACATTCAAGGCCTCTGGTTCCCTAAGTTTGCAGATGACTGTAAACTGGAAACTATTATAGATTCCCCCACAAAGCCACCAACATCTTGCAAGAGGTTTTAACACAGACAAATGACTAGTGCCAAAGCCATGCCCTAAAACTCAGTGATAAAAATGAATTGTAATTTCCTTTGGGAAACTGTTTACTCAAATTACTCCAGTGATAAAACACTAAACCCAGTAGTAAGGGATCTTTAGACATATACAGACAACAATCTGGCCTTTAATCAACACATAGCTAAGGTAATAAGAAAATCACTCTCTGTTGCCCAGCTTATAGTTAAGGGTATGGCATCCAGGTCCAAGAACATTGCAGTACCACTATTATTCAGTCCTTATCAGACCTGTCATTGAATACAATTCCTCCTTTGGCATGTGTCTAACCAGACACTTGTAATGGTTGGAATACCCACAAAGGTTTCTCCCCAGGAGAATTCAGGGCATGCATTGGGCACCTAAAAGCTCTGTCATTGTATTCAGTCTCTTACAGGATGCTAAAAGAGGATCTTTGTCTGGCTTACAGGGCTCTCTCAGACCCAGTAATGATGGATCTGTTGCACATATGCAAAACAAACCTCAACAGAAACTCTAGCTCCAAGGATGTGAACTTCCCTTGTAACATAAATGGAACATACTGGAGGGACAGATGTGTTTCCCAAAGGATCCCCATCAAAGTAAACCAGAGTTCATCCTTGACCCTATTCAAACAAAACATTGACAACTGGATGGGAAATCGTAAATTTACCCCTGGTCTGGTCCCCTTGTCCCTTATGGACTGAGGTCATCAATAAGAAAACTTTTATCCTAATACTCCCCATTAGAAATCCTTAGTTACATCCCTACTAACATGTCCTCCACCCATATAAATGCCCATGATACTTGGGGAGCCAAATGGTTTAGGGTGCACTACTAGGCTTGTAAGGACCCTAGTGGTCATTAGCCTAGTAATCTATGAACCTATATGGAATGTCAAAAATTGCTGCACTCCTTTAAAGTTGAATTTTGCAGGAAGAAAGCACCCGTCTCCACACACACACACACACACACACACACACACACACACACACACACACACACACACACACACACACATGCATGCCCCATACCCCTGCTTATACATTTTAGCTCCTTTGAGAAATGGGAATGCTCTGAAACACGAAAATCTTGGATGTATTATTATTCTAGTCCACATTTTTGCTCATTTAGTCTTGCTATTCTGGGATCCACACTAAGAGCCTCAGAATTAAAATGGCTACTGTCCAAGGAGTTGTTGCATCACTTATACATGGTTTGCATACCTTTCAGTCTGGGTGTATTTTCTTTAGCAGTGTTAGATAACTACTTTGATAGTTTTTCCACAGTACCCATTCTGCTGTCTAAATTTGTACAGATTTACTCCCAGGGCTGCTAATATGCACTCTCTTTCTTTTCTTACAGTCTTGCAACTCATTTTTTTTTCAATTTTGCAAAGGGGCATTACTTTACCGAACACTAATTTTGTCCAGTGTAACTTTGAAAGAAATGTAAACTAATACTGGAAAGAATGCAGTCCTTTTAATTTATGTCTAAGAACTACATAACATAGAGTAGCCTGATCCAGCACACCAGCCTTTACAATAATTAATCTGGTTATTTACCACAATATCTTTTTTGTGACCAAATACAAATAGCTTTTCATTCCTCTCAGCACAGATGACTTGTCATATATTGTGTGCAGAATCAATTAGCAGAGGAGGAATACAAATTTTCCCCACTGCTGTGCTAGATATTCTACTTAGGTTGCCATTTCATTTGAAATGTATTTGCTCGGACCCCTTTTAAATACATTTTCAGAAAGCAGAAGGTCAGCAGACAATGCTTCCTACTCATATTAGATCACTACTTAACTAGAAATCCTATATATACTTTGCATATCATTTAATAAAAATATGGCTACCCATCAGCAAACATTTTTTTTAAATACTGATGTCACAGAAATGATTTTTAGTTTATAAATTGCAAGAATGTTTGACTGCAGGTGCAACAACAGAACATGTGTGAAAAGAAAATTGAAAAGCAAATGCTGTTACTACAGGAAATAAAATCGATGGGATGATTACTGAAATGAGAGCGCTTTGTATATATGTGATAAAATATACCTGGATTGATCTTATGTAAAGAAAAGTTTCTAGGTATAGTCCTATTTAATACTCTCACATAAAAATGCTATCAAAATAGGAAACTGAAGTGAAGCATGATTCCATACTGTAGTATGATGCTTCTTTTGCATTTATCATTTTTATTTATTAGAGTGTGATATGTTTTAACGGAGAATACAAAGAGATATGGATGTAGTTCTGCAACAGAAATAAATATTACTGAAATGACGTGTGTTTAACATTAAGTCAAACTAGTGAGGATCCATGCAACATCTCTGGTAAAAGGAAAAGAATACCCATTTGCCTCCTGCCTGTATGCCACCTTGACTTGGGTTTTTATGTTAAGGTGTTCCAGGATTCACACATCGGTGCTTAAGAGCCTGGTCTGAGCTCCACTGGGCATCACTGAAGAGGTTACATAAAAACAGAGAAATTCATAACCTTTGCTCAACCTTCCTCAGGCTGTGACAAGACAGGTGATATAAGCAAAAGTCTACTAACAAATTCATTGTAGACATATTGGTGTTTGAGGGACCTGCTTGACCACAGTGTGGTAGGGGCTTAAAATCAGCCATTACTATTAGTATCAGTTTTACTGCAAACTTCCTCTTTCTTAGGAATGTGACATATTCTCAAAGGAGATTAAATTGCTGATGGTGTGACATATATAAACAAATATGGGGATATTTATTTGTTTACCGGGATAGTCCACTGGGCTGTTTACTTCCCATTTTCAGTGCAGGCCCGGGAAGAAAAGCTCCTCAAAAACAAACATACAATAGTATACAATAACATGATGACTTTTCACAAAGTAAATGCACATAGGCGAGTAATTAATATTGAAAATAGTAAAGGTAAAACAGAAGTTGTCAGTTAAGTACAAGCAAATACAAAACTTAAACTGCAGAATAAGAAAAAATGGCTAACAATACATAAAATTACTGAAAAAAACAGACATTTAGTAGATAATGGTCATTGAAATACATGCATCATTCAAGAAGTAAAGACAGTCAGGTTTTAAAGGGTGGAGGCTTGGTGCAAGTGTAGTTCCAAACAGAAGAGAGGCATTCTTGTAAACAAGTTCTGAATGGAGCACGATTCTGATTGGTTGTAATTGTTAATGGTAGGGTATATGATGCATATCTTCTCACAGCACAGGAAAAACACTGACCTCATCAGAAAAGATGTGGTTGGCAAATAACTTACCAACTCTAATGTACATAAACATGCTTTTCAGTTCATACAATGCTAATCTTTCGTATTACTGACGCATTTTGTTTTAGTGAAGAACTGAGCCATAGAATACATGTTTGCAATGTTTAAGCTGTAATGCTTAAGCCCAAATGAGATTAAGAAAAGAGCAGGAAAATAAAACTATTAATTAAATTACATAAATAAAAAGGCCGCATTCATTAAACTTGTAATTAAAGCCGTATACTGATGAATATAATGATGATAAAAATTAAATAGCATACATCTTGTCAGACTGTGATATATATTTCTGTGAAATGCTGCACTTTGATAATCAGACTTGAAAATGCATGCATCAGAGTTTGAATTGGGTGCAAAGGTAAGAATAAGATATTGGAATGGTGTTCTTATACTAAACTGATTACTTGGGATCACTTGAAGAGAATCCATGCCCATATCTACATGGTGTGCGTGTGTATCCAGGGAGAGATGGTCTGCTTAGAAATGGCTAAACTCTAAGACCTGGGATGAAAAGAAACAAAAAGATCTGCTCAGATTTGCAAATAACTTTAGTCTTATCCAAATACTATCTGGGCTGTCTATGCAGGTCCAAAGTGTGAAGAACTACATCACTGACAGACTGTGGAAAAGGAAAAAAGGAAGGCAAATGAATAGATTAAGAGACACCTCACTGACCACCTTGGGCATAAAAGGATTAGTATGAAGAGACACCCTGTCCAAAACATAGAAAAGAGGGACAGCCATGATAGCCTGAAGTTCAGAAACCCTCTTGGCTGAAGTGAGAGCCAAAAGTAAAAGTCTTCCAAGTACAGTGTTGTAAGGAACCTGAAGCAGCAGATTCAAAAGGAGCCCAAGTCAAAATTTTCAACAAAACTGAGGTCCCAGGAAGGCAGAATAGGCTTTCTAAGAGAAA
This sequence comes from Protopterus annectens, assembly GCF_019279795.1. Classification (NCBI taxonomy): domain Eukaryota; kingdom Metazoa; phylum Chordata; order Ceratodontiformes; family Protopteridae; genus Protopterus; species Protopterus annectens. The sequence continues at coordinate 269,231,409 of NC_056726.1, read as the reverse complement.
AAGTAAGAAGGATGCCTTTAAAAAACTTTTTTACCTCAAATTTGGAGACCAGAGGAGGATTCAGGGCAAACAAATGAAAATCCCGGATAGGTGAGCTTTAACTGAAGAACATACCAACTCAGCATTGAGCAGATCACTCAGATAAGAGAGGACCAGATGAACCTCTGCAGATAGAGGATCCTGATCATGACAGAGGTGCTAGACAGAAAACCTCTTCCATTTGGTCAAATATGATTTCCTGGTAGTAGGCTTCATGGTCTCCCTGCAGGACCTGAAACACATCCTCAAAATAAAAAGGTGTGTAAAGAGGGCTCAACACCCTTTTTCCAACATTGCCAGTTGAACAGTGGACAAGTAAGGAAGGATAAGAAACTCCTTGTTTTGTGGGAGAAGGTCCACCTGGTGAGGTAATTGTGATGGTTGTTCTGGCAAAGTGAAAAAGAAGGGGGAAACAATGCTATCTGGGCCAAAAGGGAGTCACCAACATGTTTTTGGGAGTGTCCTGCCTGATACTGTGCAAGACTCCCAGACATAGGGGAAGGGAAGGAATGCAGAAACATCACCTTCCAAGGCAAAGACAGGGCTCCCCCTTTTTCAAGCCAGAGGACGTGGGACTCTGGAACAGAAAAGAGGAAGTTGTCTGTTCAGAGGGGAGGCAGAGAGAGCTACCACAGGAATACCCTACTGATGGCCAATGTCCAGGAACACATCTCTGTAAAGCACCCATTTGTGAGTTTGTGTGCTGGACCTGCTCAATGAGTCTACCACTAGATTGTGTTCTGAGGGAATGCAGACAGCCTGAAGAGTTACTTGATACTTGAAGAGCTGGCCTACAAAAGAGGTAGGACCTGTTACCTCCTTGCTTGCTGACATACCACATCATTGTGGTATTGTTTGTGAAAACTTTGAGGGGTCCCGGATGAAAGCGGGTATGGAAAGCCTAAAGAGCTGAAAGCAGAGACCTCATCTCCTTAATGCTGTTGTGGTCTAACCTATGATGGCTATAGACCCTGAACCATGATAGAGATGAAGGAAGCTCCCCCATGCCCTATCTGAGGCATCTGTAAAGAGCCCGAGTCAGGACTAGACACTGGAAAGGAAGCCACAGGTTAAGAGAAAGCTGATAAATCCACCACTGAAGCTCAAGCTTCAGACAGGGAAGCAAGGGAACTAAAGTCCAGGAGGTGACAATGATGAAGCCACAATGAATTGAGATACCACTGAAGATTTTTCATATGGATCCTGACCAGATGCAGCATGGGAATTGTGGAAGCCATAAACCTGAGGACCCTGAAAAAGTCTCTGTCTGTGATTGAATCCAGAGGAAGAGGAGAACGGAAAAAGGCAATCAGAGATGGGGCCTTAGGGGCAGGTAGAGATGCTAGCGTGGGGATGGTCTGGATATTGCAACCAAGGAAAATGTGATACTGAGGAGTCAAGGCTGATTTCAGAAAGTTTGTGGTGAACCCTAAACTCTGCAGTAGGGAAACAGTAAAATGGAGATCTTCAAGCAGAGCATCTGAGGTCGAGGCCTGAATAGGCGATCATCCAGATAATGAAAGAACTGAATCCCTCTCGGCCTTCAAAAAGCAATGACAGTAGCAAGGCATTTGGTGAATACCCTTTGCGGCCAAAGGGCAAAGCAAATAACTGAAAATGCAAGGAAGAAACAGAGAAAATCAAACATTTCCTGAAAAGGGAGTGGATGGGAATATGCAGCTAGGCATCCTTGGGATCCAGAGAGACCAGAAAGGCCTTGGGAAAAAATAGGAAATAAAGTTTGAAGAGATAATATCCAAAAGGAGGGGACATTGAGAAAAGTGTTGACCTGAGAAAGGTCCACAATTGGTCTCCAGGTGCCCTCCTTCCTGGAAGTCTGGAATAAAACCCCCTCCCTTCCTGAAGTACCTCTGGGAAGAGAGGAAACTGTTCTCAAGGAGGTTGAGGGATGTCCAAAAAGGGAAGAAGAGGATTTCCAAACCACAAAATATCCCTGGTGGATAATGGACAGAATTCTAAGTCTGTTGTGATCCTTAGCCAATTTGGAAGGGACAGGGAAAGAAAGAGAAGGGAACCTAATGGAAAAGGGAAGCAAATTGTAAAATGGCACCTGGCTTGTTCTGAAAAGGAGGAATAGGGTTCTGTGTGCATTTGGCAGGAGGTAGACATCTACAACCCTTTTCACTCGGGTGGAGGGTAAGACTGTATGTGAACAAATGCAGATGTGGAATGGTAATTCCTCTGAAACATAGGAATAGGAGAAACAAAAATATGTTTCAACTCCTGCAAGGCGTTGCTCTTATCCAGGAGAGATTTAATCTTTTTGATGCTGCTGCTGACCTTTTTATAATCATCCAAAGGAACATCCAGTTAATTGGCCTTAATGTCATCAGATAATACCTGAAGACGAAGTCAAGAGTAATTATATCGGAACCACATGCAGCCTCCCTGGAAGAAGCATTGGCTGCATCATAACTGCACTTAGAGTGGTGGGCAACTTGAGCGGTAGAGAGCAACAAGGAAAGGGACAACGCCTTCCCCTCAGAATCAGAAATCACTTGAGAAAGGAGGGCTAAAGCATACCTGGTCACATGAGTGATTAATAGCCCTAAAAGATAGGATGGCAGCAGTATAGAGCGTTTTGCCCAACCTCTCCATGGCCCTACTATCCCCCCCCCCCACAATAAACATCTTTATTAAATTATCACACATGACATACAATCTTACATTTATATAAATGAAAAACAAACACCGACACCATTTTAGTTGCAAACATTATACATCACTTATAATCTATCCACTATCAGTTAAGCATTATATGGTTCATTCAAATCCTGCCTCTTAAACCTCATTCTTTCTCTACATACATTGTTCCTACAATTCTCATTTTTTCCAATCTAGTTTGCTTTGTCCCCTTTGTAAAGATCCCAGTTCCAGTTGTTTTATCTATGTTACCATATTCACTTCTAGTAAAGTTGGTTTAGACTTTGATTTCCATTTTCTAGTAATTGCTTTTTTTGGCAGCCACCATAATCAGACTCAGCAAGGCTTTACTATGTCTAGACAATTCCAATTCTGTATCACAGCTCAAAAAAATCATCTCCACAGTCAATCCAGTCTGCTCACCCAGCATCTCCCAGAGAACGGTCCGCAGGGAATCCCTAAAGTCTATGACCCTATTATATTTATCTGAAGGAAGCAGCTTAGTAAAGGACACCAGCTTGGAGGTTTGTTCAGAGGAGACAGACACCACAAAAGGATTAGCAGAATGGCATTTATACAGAAAGTAAACAAAGCAAAATAACTGGTCCAGTTTAGAAAATGAAAAGCAAATGTAGAAAAAACTTCTAAAACCATGCAAGGAGGAAAATAAAAACAGAGCTGGTGATAAGCGGGCTCATTCTTTAATTGTGACAAGAATGTCTTCAGAAAAAAACTTTTTAGAAATGTTTCATGTTTTCCCCTCTAAGAATAGTCAAGAGTCAAATCACACTTTTCTTCCTGGCTCACCAACTCTACCTGGTCTCTTACCCAGGACAGAGATTCTGCCTAGAAACCACTGGACTAAGTCAAAATCTCTCATACACCTCCAAAAATATGAAGAACTCCGGAAACTAACCAAAAAATTCAATCAGCAATGAAAAGAATTTCTAACACACCCCAAAAAGGACAACCTAGAAACCCCCCCAAAAATTCTGGAATACCATTTACCAAATTCTCCACCCCGGTAATCTCTCAACTCCCAACCCCTGCCTTAATAATATACCCAGAGAAACTGCATCCATTTTCAATTCATGCTTCATTGATTCCATCAGCAAACTTATGAATACATCCAACCCTTCCCAAACCCACACATCCCACCACCCCCATACTTAAAAACTGCCCATTCTCACTAAAACCCATTCAAACCAGTTACATTAGAAATCTTCTTCTCATACTCAAACCATGTTCCCAATCTGCTGATAACTTGCCACCTCTCTAAAGGCTGCTGCTAACTCTATAGCATACCCAATCTCCATCCTCATAAACCACTATCATTGCATCCACTATCTCTATTCTTTTGAAAAAATTCCACACCATACCTATCCACAAAGGTGGTAATTCTATAGAGCTCTCGAATTACCGACATACTGCCATACTCTCTCCCCTCTCTAAAATTCTTGAGCACTGTGTTTACAAAAAAAAAAATCTTGGCTTATCTCACTCAAGAAAACCTGATCAGTCCTACCCAGCATGGCTTCTGCTTACTCCACAGTACCACTACTGCATTTATTTCCTTTACTACCTCCATCTCATTAGCTAGAGACAATGATAAACTAGTGTCCTGCCTCTTCTTAGATCCATCCAAAGCCTTTGACATGATCTCTCACCCCATTCTTCTTTCCAAACATTCTCAATTCAACTTCTCCCCAGCAATTGTCTTCCTGGTTTAACAGCTACCTCAATAGACAGACAGCAAGCCATCAAATGGCTTTCTGCTCCATCTCCTTTTCTCCGCATCAAAATGGGCATCCCACAAGGCTTTATTTTAGGCCCCCTTCTCTTGAACATCTTCACAAACCAACTTCACACATCTTGTCCTTGATCATCTATCATACAATATGCAGATTACTCTACTATCATCTCCATTGCTGACAACTGCTCTGACCTGCACACCCTGATACAAACTTCATTTAACTTCACTGAAACTTGGCTTACTGACAGCCAACTCATACTTAACCACAAAAAGACTAAACCGCTTCCTCCTTACATCCCTCTACTATCTTAAATCCTGCTTCACCATCTCTATTCTTAACAACACTACTATTACAGCTGATACGCACACTAAGTTCTTCGGAACAATCAGACGAGCAACTTAAATTTGACCTCCATGTACATTACTATACCAAGAAAAGCCACCAAAAGCTAGGCCTACTGTAACTCTAGAATCTCACTTGTCCAAGCTTACCCTTCTTCCTAACCTTAACTAATTTACAGTCCTCACTACTTTCCAAATTTGAAACCACATACAACAAAGTAGAAATGTTTGCAGCTAATCAACCTCCAAAATTGCACCACTGTCATGCTCTGTGAACACTCAACTTGCTAGAATTTCTTAACCAACTCTTATTTACTCAACTTCTCATTATCCATTCCATCCTAAACAAGCCCTCAGCCTGCCTTAACTTATCCACTCTTGTCTTCCCTGTATAATCCCCTCAATCCCTCAGAAGTTCAGAGAAATTTCTCTTACAGATAAACCTAAAAAATCCATTGGACATAATCTTTATACTTTCCTGCGCTTTCATGGGACAAGCACTACTTGTACCATAGATCCATTACCCAAGTCCATGAATTTAAGAAAACAATTAAAACTAACCTGAATAGCACCTGGACTTGTCACTTAAATCACCCTACTTGAATCCATTCCCTCACTCCCCCACTACTCACTCCTCCTCTTAATACTTCTCCTTCTTCCTCTAAATATATTTTCTTTTATAACCCCCTCAAAAAAAGAATGACAATGACTGTCACCTACTTCTCTGAGCTCCTTCACCTCTTCACGTACAGTAATATGCTGTATGCTTCCTGCAACTGCTTTTAATTAATAACCTGACAGTCCACCCATTATAAAACTAAATGCCTTTATATGTAGTTTTCCACTGAGGACAATCCAAACTGCATTCTTTTTTCCTTTCTGACAGCTTTTGTCACTGCCCACACCAATATTTAACATTCTTGTTCTATTGTTTTATTTTCAGATTTCTCGTACTTGTACTATAAGGGACATCCACCAGACTACTTTATTATTTTATATATATATATATATATATATATATATATATATATATATATATATATATATATATATATATATAGATTATGCTGATCAATAAATGTCAAATAAATATTTTACTGTTGTGAAATATATTTAGAAATTCTCACAGAAGTAGGCAAAAGAAATTCTAGATCCCAATCAATTAAAATATTTTGTTTTTGTGAGTGGTGAAAAAACTATCCTGATGCACTTTTCATTGTTGAAGGAATTGGCCCCATGCAGATTAATACAGGACACAGGACAAGGGTTGGCTGGAAAGCAAACTGTTTAGGATGCAATTTAGAGTAAGGGTAGAAGTCTACGTTTCTGAAACATGGGTCAAATCTGATTTTGTGGACAAATGTGCTAAGTATGTGTTGGCCTACCAAGTTTATAAATAGTAGATGCTTCACTAACTGTTTAGGAAAAGACTCAAAGTATTCCTGAGTGACATGAGTTCTGAACTGTACAATAAAGATGGGTCAGAGCCATTTATAGTAAAGGACAGACTTTGTACAAATTGGGGGGAGGGGTTACTGGAGTGTGCCTTGCTGATTACCGTAGATGCGGGCAGAGGGAGTTTGAGTTGTGGATAATGAGGTTGGGAATGGTGAAAATAAGGGTTTTACCATATGGAGGACCTAAGTACCAGTAGCAATAGGGAGAAGGATACACAATCTATGTGAAACTTGGCTATTAAGCAAAGAGAAGATGGAAACGGGATTTCAACACTTGTTATAACTTTTGAATGTTTTAATGACATATTAATAGGAATTTGGTGCACTTAATGTTGGGAATACCACAAGTTTAAACAATGAGATAGAAAACTGATTCATGCTGCCAGCTTTATCAACATGTATTACAGTCTGTGATGCACAAAAGAAAACTAGATGCAAGTCATGCTCAATAAGGAATATTTATGTATGTTGTATGTATGTATTTACTATTAACAGGGTAGGTGAGCTGGTAAAATACCCTTTTCAGCCACTACCTGGGCACAAAGGCATGAGACAAAAGAGCTACAGATAAATAAAATGCATCAGTTATACATAATAGCAAGACTTATACAGTTTAAAAAGACAAATATAAACAGCATCACTGAAAAAATCTATATGATGGCTTTTATAATGTACATATCAATTCTACTTGCATTCTACCCATTAGCTAGTGGCACTAGTAGTACTTGTATACTGTGTCTGTAAAACATTAGCATTTGGCTATGGTTACTGTGATATCCCCACACCAGGCCAGCAATCAAGAAGCCTGAATCCTCACCACTGATGCTAGAGAGGGACATTCACTTGGAATACAAATGGATACACTCAGTATTTCCAGATATTGGTAACTCGGCACGTAAAAATCAACTACCAATCATTAGCGGACCGGAGTTCCGCTGTGGTGACCCCTAACCGGGAAAAGCTGAAAGACAACAACACTCAGTATTTCCAGATGCAGCTCTGAACACCAAGTACAATTTCCCTTAAGAGCACAAAGGGAATGTAGGCAGACCAGGGCCTGGATTTCTTTATATCTGTCTCCCTCCACAGGCCCAGTAAGGCTCCAAGCCAAGTCCTCCCGCACACACTCTGTGAAACCAGTGCTTTGCGTCCCTGCTCCAAGTAGCTGACACACGCACACTAAGATTTAATTTTTCACACACACACACACACACACACACACACACACACACACACACACACACACACACACACACCTGGAAAAGGCTGGCACAGATTTCCCTGCTATACCTCCTTCTGCCTGGAGTATACGGTAGTTATCACTGCCATCAGACAATCCACAGTCAGCTACTTTAAGGTGCTTAACAAAGGATGTCCAGTTATACTGTGTAATATTAATACTAATATAAATGGTAGTATTTGACCAAGACAGGACTTTTGGACTGGCCCATACAGTGTCACCAAATAAATACAAGCACTCTCAAATGTTAAGTGCTTTCTAAAAGGACCAGCTACATTAAAGGTTTGAACTATATATAATAATAAACAAAAGAACATGAAAATACTGAATATATATTTACAGTAAACCACATATTTCAGATCACTGGAAAAATTGAAAATAACACTGATGGACAGACTCAAATAAAGAAAAACAATATCTAAACTAAGCTTCACTATATTTTCCTGACTGAATCTAGGAGAATTACTGTTCCTCACATACTTAATGGAGCAAGGCAGACAATGTGGTGAATGGTCCCCTTCTGGTTGTCAGGCCCAAGACAGAATACTCAATACTGAGAGATTTATATTTGTAGTATCTAAAATTTCCAAAATGGCCAGCAGAATGATCTCATTTCATCACTGACTCTAGGTTTCCACACTATTGCCCTTTGAAGCTTGAGACAGGATGCATATCTAAAGTTTTGCTAATGCTTATGGCAGTACCTAGGGCTTCCCTTCTTTTTTACTGAGCTAATGATCTTCTTCCAGACATGAGGTTGCCAGTCCTGTTCAGAGCTGAGAGACAAGCACTTCCATGGCTCAACAGGTGATCCAATTAACAGTATTTTTCTTAAAGTGAGAAGTAAGCTGGCTGTTTAACCCCTTCTTTTCCAGTGCCCTTTGCTAACATATATGCATACAGTCTCACATGTACATCCTTCTCTGTCCAGCAGGGCCCGCTATTGATACATTTCTTTTAGTACCATCTTTGCCAACACATTTTGACTTTCAAATGCCATAAGTTCCAATACGTTTGTTACATAACTGTCTTGTATAAATCAGTTTGATATTCAAAGGACATATAATTCTTTACAGAACTAGAGGTGGCTATGCTGGCACTAGCCTGTAATTATCACAGTTGCATTGACTATAGTATCTATTTCTTAAAGATGTACTTTGTACATTATATTCATTTCTTTTGTAATAAATTTTCCACTTGCTGTACATGAGGTAACACCAACAAAATGCATTTCTTATATATGCATTATATATCAATGCTCTTCCTGTTACTGCAGTGTTATGAATGCTTCATTTCCAATACATTTTTGATTTAGTGTGCAAATGATTTTAACAATCACTTTCTTTGCATTTTCATTTTATGTTTTTATATAAGCCTGGATATTATTAGCACATTTTAGGAGGATTAGTGTTTCTGTTTTGCTTCAAAATGAATTTCTCTTCAGTTCTTGCAACTATCAAAAAATGTTACTGACTCCCTCAGTAATCTACCACAGTTTGAATCTTTGGAAGACTCTATGGTTGGTACCTTTGCTGATGTATTAGGAATCTCCACTTTAGACAGTTTACATGGAAGTTCTGAATTAGCTTCTTTTTCTAGAAATGCATCTGCAGACACTTCATTGGAGATCCAAAAACCAAAAACTTAATTGGACATCTCTTTCAACACTTACAGAACCACTACTTGAATGGATGATTCTTAAATACAATATGCACACTCCTACTACCGAATATACTGTTTAGAACAAATGTTTCCAGTTTCTTCTCGGCATGAGAAATTAAAGACTGCAGCTACTTGCATTTCTTAACCTCTGCTTGTTTTTCTATTTAACTATGCTTAACTCTCACTCTATCTCCATCTTTTAAGTTGGATGTCTTGCTCCTTTGTCATGCTAAAAATGGTATTTTCAATCCCTCATGTATTGGACAAATGTTTTCATGCTGCAGAATGGAAGAGGAGATAGGCAATCCACTCTAGTCTTTGACCTATTAATAGCTGTGCAGGTGATGGATACATAGTGTGCAAGAGAGTATTTTTGTAGGTACTCATCTACACAGAAGTCAGCCTTAATGTTTCAAGTTTAATTCCTGAGAACGGCAACATTTGAATTATCCCAGTCAAACACTAGAACAGATAACTCAAACCTAAGAGTTTACATATGTTGAAATTCCCCATTGGTCTGAAAATTTTCAAATTCAAGACAGTGTAAGAAACTTCTTTGTGTGGAAGACTATCAGTCCATATACGTATACATATACACACACACACACACACACACATATATATATATATATATATATATATAGTTAATCACTATATATTAATCAGATCAGATAATGGTAGTAGAAGTAGTGAACTTAAACTCATCCAGAGTCAAAGGATAATAAAAAATATATAATTTGAAAAAATATACAGAATTACCAAGTATTCATAAGTAATCCAAACAGGGTAGACGGTCTGTTTCTAGTCAAAAATCCTGTGTACTTAATAAAGGCTTTTCGACTGGAAACAGACCGTCTACCCCGCTTGGATTACTTATGAATACTTAGCAATTCTTTATATTTTTTCAAATTATATATATTTTTTTATTAATTTTTGACTCTGGAAGAGTTTAAGTTTTCTACTTCTACTACCATTATCTGATCTGATTAATATATAGTGATTAACTGTATTATATATATATATATATATATATATATATATATATATTTTTTTTTTTATTTTAATTTTACATTTGTTGACTGGGCTAGTCTAGCTGGATATATGTCCATTTTCAGTAGAGGCCCGGGGAGATAAGCTCCAAAACAGACTCACTAAAGTACACATCTACAGAAGTACATATATCAGATGCAATTACATTCATCATTACGAAGACAATATAAGTGGTCATAGGTATATAGAGTATAAAAAAAATACTAAATATTGACAAGACTTAGATGTTCAAAAGTATTAATAGCAGAACTTGTATAATATAATTGTAGATAGGAAAGGAGGAATAAAAGGAAAGTAAAATGGAGTTAAAGGTGATTAAAAAATCAAGTAGCAAAAGCATGTCCCTTTTTAGTGAGTACACAAATAGGTAAGACTGTGTGGGAGAGGTAGAACGGTAGCTGTTAAGAAGAGATTGTTGCAGAGATGTGAAGGTGGGGTTGAATCAAGCGGCGAGAGCATTGTTCAGTCAGGTTTAGTACAGGGGCACATCCAATGTGCTTTAAGGAAGAGCTTAAGTTTATTTTTAAACAGAGTTATAGAGGGAAGAGTGGAAAGTTCAGAGTCAGAGGGAAGTAGGTTCCAGGTTTTCCCAACAGTGTTAGAGAAGAGAGAGTCTCCAGCTCTATTGTTTGATTTATTTATATTTACAAGAAATTTTTGAGAAGATCTTAGGGACTTCAGGTTA